>NC_074678.1:3235038-3305038 GCF_029448725.1 Salvelinus fontinalis | reverse complement strand
CAGGCTGTTTATTATCTCTGGTATCTACAGGCTGTTTATTATCTCTGGTATCTACAGGCTGTTTATAATCTCTGGTATCTACAGGCTGTTTATTATCTCTGGTATCTACAGGCTGTTTATTGTCTCTGGTATCTACAGGCTGTTTATTGTCTCTGGTATCTACAGGCTGTTTATTATCTCTGGTATCTACAGGCTGTTTAATATCTCTGGTATCTACAGGCTGTTTATTGTCTCTGGTATCTACAGGCTGTTTATTGTCTCTGGTATCTACAGGCTGTTTAATATCTCTGGTATCTACAGGCTGTTTATTATCTCTGGTATCTACAGGCTGTTTATTGTCTCTGGTATCTACAGGCTGTTTATTGTCTCTGGTATCTACAGGCTGTTTAATATCTCTGGTATCTACAGGCTGTTTATTATCTCTGGTATCTACAGGCTGTTTATTATCTCTGGTATCTACAGGCTGTTTATTATCTCTGGTATCTACAGGCTGTTTATTATCTCTGGTATCTACAGGCTGTTTATTATCTCTGGTATCTACAGGCTGTTTATTATCTCTGGTATCTACAGGCTGTTTATTATCTCTGGTATCTACAGGCTGTTTATTATCTCTGGTATCTACAGGCTGTTTATTATCTCTGGTATCTACAGGCTGTTTATTATCTCTGGTATCTACAGGCTGTTTATTGTCTCTGGTATCTACAGGCTGTTTATTGTCTCTGGTATCTACAGGCTGTTTATTGTCTCTGGTATCTACAGGCTGTTTATTATCTCTGGTATCTACAGGCTGTTTATTATCTCTGGTATCTACAGGCTGTTTATTATCTCTGGTATCTACAGGCTGTTTATTATCTCTGGTATCTACAGGCTGTTTATTGTCTCTGGTATCTACAGGCTGTTTTTTATCTCTGGTATCTACAGGCTGTTTATTATCTCTGGTATCTACAGGCTGTTTATTGTCTCTGGTATCTACAGGCTGTTTATTGTCTCTGGTATCTACAGGCTGTTTATTATCTCTGGTATCTACAGGCTGTTTATTATCTCTGGTATCTACAGGCTGTTTATTATCTCTGGTATCTACAGGCTGTTTATTATCTCTGGTATCTACAGGCTGTTTATTATCTCTGGTATCTACAGGCTGTTTATTATCTCTGGTATCTACAGGCTGTTTATTATCTCTGGTATCTACAGGCTGTTTATTATCTCTGGTATCTACAGGCTGTTTATTATCTCTGGTATCTACAGGCTGTTTGTTATCTCTGGTATCTACAGGCTGTTTATTATCTCTGGTATCTACAGGCTGTTTATTATCTCTGGTATCTACAGGCTGTTTATTATCTCTGGTATCTACAGGCTGTTTATTATCTCTGGTATCTACAGGCTGTTTATTATCTCTGGTATCTACAGGCTGTTTATTGTCTCTGGTATCTACAGGCTGTTTATTGTCTCTGGTATCTACAGGCTGTTTATTGTCTCTGGTATCTACAGGCTGTTTATTGTCTCTGGTATCTACAGGCTGTTTATTGTCTCTGGTATCTACAGGCTGTTTATTATCTCTGGTATCTACAGGCTGTTTATTATCTCTGGTATCTACAGGCTGTTTATTATCTCTGGTATCTACAGGCTGTTTATTGTCTAAGTGTAAGGGCTCAGACACACCAATAGCGTTTGGAGACTGAGAGTATTTAGCACCTTCGAACGTAATTATCACACCGATTTTACTTGTAGAATCTTGTGGAAAATGTTGGCAGTCAAACGTCTACAGCTGGTAGTCCCTAAAACTCAGCGCTCTGAATGATTGGCACGCGAATGCTAGATCCACATTGGGTGGGATGTGTGCTATGCCCGAACTGCATGCAGTATTCTCCATAGGGAAGCAGTTATTGTATATTATCTAAGTATGAGTAAATGTATGCAGGTGAACACACTGCGGTTGACCTGTGTTTATAGTACACGTCAGAACTTACTTAGGATGTTCCGATCACACTTGAGATTGAGTTTTGTGGTTTTGGATTTGACTTTTAAGAGTGTATAGTTTAAGCATTTTTGAAAGATTTGGTTAGGCTGCCGGCTGGCTATGATACCCTAACAGCTTTTCTACCATATAGCTTGGGATGGAAACGTTTCCTTCATCCATTCTAATTCTAGAATGCCAAGGAATGAACACCCACTATGACAGCTCTGTGACCTTTGACCCTCAGTTCTAACGCTCATCACTGACCCGTAACAGTGTGATTAGCATGGGGGGGAAATAACTACATTCCCCAACTGGTGGTAATCGATATTGTAATGTTACGTCTCTCTGGATCACAGATTGGGAAATATTGCCAGTCACTGTTGGAACTGTTTTGATAACAACTCATGACTTTAATTCACTACTTGTGTTAGACAACTGTAGACAACAAGCACTGCAGGACATCACATGCAAGGGGCCAATATGGCTCAATGGAGGCTGCTGAGGGAAGGACAGCTCATAATAATGGCTGGAACGGCGTCAATGGAATGGTATCAAACATATGGTTTCCGTGGTTTCCATGTGGTTGATTCCATTCCGTTGACTCCGTTCCAGACATTATTATGAGCCGTCCTCCCCTCAGCAGCCTCCACTGCTCAAGTGTCTTTTGTATTTTGGCACTGCTCAATTCACTAAGGGGGACAGATCCCTCAGTTTTGATCACGGAGCTGCCCAGTCACATCTGTGTTGTTGTAACCATGTACACCATGTAAAATAAGACACAAATGAAGCATAATGATACTTACACCAGTACAGAACAGCTTTCTATTGGGACCAGAACCAGATCAGACCTGCCCCCTTGGTCTCTCTCTTCCCCTCTCCATTTTCTAAAATCAATTTCACTCTCTGACTTTCTCTCTCCCTCTCTCTCTCTTTCTCTCTCTCTCTCTCTCTCTCTCTCTCTCTCTCTCTCTCTCTCTCTCTCTCTCTCTCTCTCTCTCTCTCTCTCTCTCTCTCTCTCTCTCTCTCTCTCTCTCTCTCTCTCTCTCTCTCTCTCTCTCTCTCTCTCTCTCTCCTCTCTCTCTTCTCTCTCTCTCTCTCTCTCTCTCTGTGTTCTTGCTCTTTCTTCCCTCCTCTCTCCTCCCCCTTTCTGAGAATCAGATGCCTTTCAGTATGGCAGACCTGGCTGTGGAGAGTTCAGCCAAGTAAGAGCTGTCTGTCCTGGAGAAGAGAAGAGAAGGGGGAAGAAGGGGAATGGATGGTGGCAGATGCCTGAGCGATCCGTCAGATGATACACAACAGATGGCTCAATATTCTGCCGTCTGTTTTAAAGAACCACACCGACCGACTACGACGAGGGCAGGCCACGGGGGGGGGCAAGGCAGCTCGACTCGCACAACACACACACACACACACGCACAACACACACACACACACACACACACACACACACACACACACACACACACACACACACACACACACACACACACACACACACACACACACACACACACACACACACACACACACACACACACACACACACACACACACACAGAACACTCTTTGTACGATGAGAAAAACCTAGGATTCCTTATGTCCTTGTTCCGAGAAACTGGATCGTGCTAACGGGACCGTCTCTTTATGGATATTACACATGCCTCTTTATTTCCTCTGCTTTAGTGCAGGTAAATTCATTAAAGACATGCTCAGGAACTTTGGCGACTACCAACTATTTGAAACCTCCCGCTCTGGGCTGGATTTGTCAATAAGTACGGTTACATGCACACAATAATGCGATTGTTATGGATAGTTTCATTAAAAACGTTGACATGCTTTGCAAGAGGAACGATTCCCCTAATAATCCTGTTTCCATGGACACAGCTGAAAAATCAGGCTACCTGATGGCACTCTGATTTTCTGCATTCATCAATCAGAATAACCGTACTACCACATGTTATTATTGGGAAGCATATTCTGATTCTGAGTTCGGACATAAAGTTTGTATGTGAAAACTACTTCTAAGACATATTTCAGTAGTTCAGTAGTTCAGTAGTTCAGTAGCTCTGTAGTTCAGTAGTTCAGTAACTCAGTAGTTCAGTAGTTCAGTAACTCAGTAGTTCAGTAGTTCAGTAACTCAATAGTTCAGTAACTCTGTAGTTCAGTAGTTCAGTAGTTCAGTAGCTCAGTAACTCAGTAACTCAGTAGTTCAGTCGTTCAGTAGGTTAGTAGTTCAGTAGTTCAGTAACTCAGTAGTTCAGTAGTTCAGTAACTCAGTAGTTCAGTAGTTCAGTAACTCAGTAGTTCAGTAACTCTGTAGTTCAGTAACTCTGTAGTTCAGTAGTTCAGTACTTCAGTAGTTCAGTAGTTCAGTAACTCAGTAGTTCAGTAGGTTAGTAGTTCAGTTGTTCAGTAGCTCAGTAGTTCAGTAGCTCAGTAACTCTGTAGTTCAGTAGTTCAGTAGGTTAGTAGTTCAGAAGCTCAGTAGTTCAGTAGTTCAGAAACTCTGTAGTTCAGTAGTTCAGTAGTTCAGTAACTCAGTAGTTCAGTAGTTAAGTAGTTCAGAAACTCTGTAGTTCAGTAGGTTAGTAGTTCAGTTGTTCAGTAGTTCAGTAGCTCAGTCACTCTGTAGTTCAGCAGTTCAGAAACTCTGTAGTTCAGTAGTTCAGAAACTCAGTAGTTCAGTAGTTCAGTAACTCTGTAGTAGTTCAGTAACTCAGTAGTTCAGTAGTTCAGTAACTCTGTAGTTCAGTAGTTCAGTAACTCTGTAGTAGTTCAGTAACTCAGTAGTTCAGTAGTTCAGTACTTCAGTAGTTCAGTAGGTCAGTAGTTCAGTAGTTCAGAAACTCTGTAGTTCAGTACTTCAGTAACTCAGTCGTTCAGTAGTTCAGTAGGTTAGTAGTTCAGTAGGTTAGTAACTCAGTAGTTCAGTCGTTCAGTAGTTCAGTAGGTTAGTATTTCAGTAGTTCAGTAGTTCAGAAACTCTGTAGTTCAGTAGTTCAGAAACTCTGTAGTTCAGTAGTTCAGTAACTCAGTAGTTCAGTAGGTCAGTAGTTCAGTAGGTCAGTGCTTCAGTAGTTTAGTAGCTCAGTAACTCAGTAGGTCAGTACTTCAGTAGTTCAGTAGCTCAGTAACTCAGTAGGTCAGTACTTCAGTAGTTCAGTAGTTCAGTAGGTCAGTACTTCAGTAGTTCAGTAGGTCAGTAGTTCGGTAGGTCAGTAGTTCAGTAGCTCAGTAGTTCAGTAGGTCAGTACGTTATCTGTTTTTCTGTTCAGATCTCTCTGTGCTTTCCTACATGTCTGCTGCTCTGTGGATGTGGCAGCGTGTGGAGGGCTGTCTGCTGCTCTGTGGATGTGGCAGCGTGTGGAGGGCTGTCTGCTGGTCTGTGGATGTGGCAGCGTGTGGAGTGATGTCTGCTGCTCTGTGGATGTGGCAGCGTGTGGAGTGATGTCTGCTGCTCTGTGGATGTGGCAGAGTGTGGAGTGATGTCTGCTGCTCTGTGGATGTGGCAGCGTGTGGAGTGATGTCTGCTGCTCTGTGGATGTGGCAGCGTGTGGAGTGATGTCTGCTGCTCTGTGGATGTGGCAGCGTGTGGAGGGCTGTCTGCTGCTCTGTGGATGTGGCAGCGTGTGGAGTGATGTCTGCTGCTCTGTGGATGTGGCAGCGTGTGGAGGGCTGTCTGCTGCTCTGTGGATGTGGCAGCGTGTGGAGGGCTGTCTGCTGGTCTGTGGATGTGGCAGAGTGTGGAGTGATGTCTGCTGCTCTGTGGATGTGGCAGCGTGTGGAGTGATGTCTGCTGCTCTGTGGAAGTGGCAGCGTGTGGAGGGCTGTCTGCTGCTCTGTGGATGTGGCAGCGTGTGGAGGGCTGTCTGCTGCTCTGTGGATGTGGCAGCGTGTGGAGGGCTGTCTGCTGCTCCGTGGATGTGGCAGCGTGTGGAGGGCTGTCTGCTGCTCTGTGGATGTGGCAGCGTGTGGAGGGCTGTCTGCTGGTCTGTGGATGTGGCAGCGTGTGGAGTGATGTCTGCTGCTCCGTGGATGTGGCAGCGTGTGGAGGGCTGTCTGCTGCTCTGTGGATGTGGCAGCGTGTGGAGTGATGTCTGCTGCTCTGTGGATGTGGCAGCGTGTGGAGTGATGTCTGCTGGTCTGTGGATGTGGCAGCGTGTGGAGGGCTGTCTGCTGCTCTGTGGATGTGGCAGCGTGTGGAGTGATGTCTGCTGGTCTGTGGATGTGGCAGCGTGTGGAGGGCTGTCTGCTGCTCTGTGGATGTGGCAGCGTGTGGAGTGATGTCTGCTGCTCTGTGGAAGTGGCAGCGTGTGGAGGGCTGTCTGCTGCTCTGTGGATGTGGCAGCGTGTGGAGGGCTGTCTGCTGCTCTGTGGATGTGGCAGCGTGTGGAGGGCTGTCTGCTGCTCTGTGGATGTGGCAGAGTGTGGAGTGTGTGTGGCGTGTCACCAGCCTTGGCGTGTTCTCTACGTCATGCACACGTCTGTTTACTGACTAACTGTCTGACTGGTGTTCCGTGTCCCATTCCCGTGTCCTGTCTGTCGGTCTGTCTGTTGTGTTGTTGTGTCGCTGTTTTGCAGTGCTCCCTACCATACTCTGTTTGTTTATGTGCTTGTTTGCAGTGCCTACAGCCATGCAAGGAACTGTGGGAGACCAGAAAAGACCTGTCTCAGAAACCATGCGAGGTAAGCATCCTCTCCTCTCCTCTCCTCTCCTCTCCTCTCCTCTCCTCTCCTCTCACCTCCCCCTCTCCTCTCCCTTCCTCTCTCCTCCCCTCCTCTCCCCTCCTCTCTCTCCTACCCTCCTCTCTTCTCCCCTCCTCTCTCCTCCCCTCCTCTCCCTTCCTCTCCTCTCCCCTCCCCTCCTCTCTCCTCTCTCCTCCTCTCTCTCCTTTCCTTTCCTCTCCTCTCCTCTCCTCTCATCTCCCCTCCTCTCCTCTCATCTCCCCTCCTCTCTCCTCCTCTCCTCCCCTCCTCTCTCCTCTCTCCTCCTCTCCTCCCCTCCTCTCACCTCCCCCACTCCTCTCCCTTCCTCTCTCCTCCCCTCCTCTCCCCTCCTCTCTCTCCTACCCTCCTCTCTTCTCCCCCCCTCTCTCCTCCCCTCCTCTCCCTTCCTCTCTCTTCCCCCCTCTCCCCTCCCCTCCTCTCTCCTCTCTCCTCCTCTCTCCTCTCCTTTCCTCTCCTCTCCCAGTACTGTGGTAGATCTGTCAAGTACCCCTACAGAAGTGTAGCTTAGTGAGTCCATATTTCTTGTTCCCAGGCCTAGAAACTGATTGGTATGGACAGTTCGTCCCGTCCATTAGACAACCTGAAGCTCAAAAAGTCAAAAGTCTGTTACTGTTTACCTGACAGAGAAAAGAGCTCTCACCAAATAGGAGATGTTCAAATACCAGACATGAAGGTTGCTCCTTTCAGCCACACCACCCAGCCAGACTACTGTCCCTGTCTGCTCCTTTCAGCCACTCCACCCAGCCAGACTACTGTCCCTGTCTGCTCCTTTCAGCCCCTCCACCCAGCCAGACTACTGTCCCTGTCTGCTCCTTTCAGCCCCTCCACCCAGCCAGACTACTGTCCCTGTCTGCTCCTTTCAGACCCTCCCCCCAGCCAGACTACTGTCCCTGTCTGCTCCTTTCAGCCCCTCCACCCAGCCAGACTACTGTCCCTGTCTGCTCCTTTCAGACCCTCCACCCAGCCAGACTACTGTCCCTGTCTGCTCCTTTCAGCCCCTCCACCCAGCCAGACTACTGTCCCTGTCTGCTCCTTTCAGACCCTCCACCCAGCCAGACTACTGTCCCTGTCTGCTCCTTTCAGCCCCTCCACCCAGCCAGACTACTGTCCCTGTCTGCTCCTTTCAGCCCCTCCCCCCAGCCAGACTACTGTCCCTGTCTGCTCTGTGGGCCCCTCTTAGTGGTGGCCACAAATGGTTATTGTTGAAGCGTAACCCTCCTCTGGTGTAGTTATGCCAGCCTTTTATCCCTGGATTTGAAGCGTGGGTCCTGGGCTGTTGGGGGAGTGATACTTACAGAGTTACAAAAGAACAGAGGAGAATTGAGGTCTATTAACTAAGCCTAGTGTTTACAGTCAAATGGTGTGTTACACACACACACACGCACGCACGCACGCACGCACGCACGCACGCACGCACGCACGCACGCACGCACGCACGCACACACACACACACACACACACACACACACACACACACACACACACACACACACACACACACACACACACACACACACACTCAAAGGGAAGAGGTAGGGACGGCTCATTTGGTGATGTTAAGAGCTAACATCTCTGTTCAGAGATTCAGTAGTAGACTTTACCTACGGGAAGCACGTTAGCTCAATTTAAATAGATAAATAGTAAATCAACTGTTAAGGTGTGACTGTGTGTGTGACTGTGGGTGTGACTGTGTGTGTGACTGTGTGTGTGACTGTGTGTGTGACTGTGTGTGTGACTGTGTGTGTGCGTAAAGGCCTGTGTTCTGTGTGGTGTACAGCTAGTAGATTCATTCCCTGCAGGAAATGACTGGTCTTAGTATTTGTGACAGGAAATGACTGGTCTTAGTATTAGTGACAGGAAATGACTGGTCTTAGTATTAGTGACAGGAAATGGCTGGTCTTAGTATTAGTGACAGGAAATGACTGGTCTTAGTATTAGTGACAGGAAATGACTGGTCTTAGTATTAGTGACAGGAAATGACTGGTCTTAGTATTAGTGACAGGAAATGACTCGTCTTAGTGTTAGTGACAGGAAATGACTGGTCTTAGTATTAGTGACAGGAAATGACTGGTCTTAGTATTAGTGACAGGACATGACTGGTCTTAGTATTAGTGACAGGAAATGACTGGTCTTAGTATTAGTGACAGGAAATGACTGGTCTTAGTATTAGTGACAGGACATGACTGGTCTTAGTATTAGTGACAGGAAATGACTGGTCTTAGTATTAGTGACAGGACATGACTGGTCTTAGTATTAGTGACAGGAAATGACTGGTCTTAGTATTAGTGACAGGAAATGACTGGTCTTAGTATTAGTGACAGGACATGACTGGTCTTAGTATTAGTGACAGGAAATGACTGGTCTTTGTATTAGTGACAGGAAATGACTGGTCTTAGTATTAGTGACAGGAAATGACTGGTCTTAGTATTAGTGACAGGAAATGGCTGGTCTTAGTATTAGTGACAGGACATGATTGGTCTTAGTATTAGTGACAGGAAATGACTGGTCTTAGTATTAGTGACAGGAAATGACTGGTCTTAGTATTAGTGACAGGAAATGACTGGTCTTAGTATTAGTGACAGGAAATGACTGGTCTTAGTATTAGTGACAGGACATGACTGGTCTTAGTATTAGTGACAGGAAATGACTGGTCTTAGTATTAGTGACAGGAAATGACTGGTCTTAGTATTAGTGACAGGAAATGACTGGTCTTAGTATTAGTGACAGGAAATGGCTGGTCTTAGTATTAGTGACAGGACATGATTGGTCTTAGTATTAGTGACAGGAAATGACTGGTCTTAGTATTAGTGACAGGACATGACTGGTCTTAGTATTAGTGACAGGAAATGACTGGTCTTAGTATTAGTGACAGGAAATGACTGGTCTTAGTATTAGTGACAGGACATGACTGGTCTTAGTATTAGTGACAGGAAATGACTGGTCTTTGTATTAGTGACAGGAAATGACTGGTCTTAGTATTAGTGACAGGAAATGACTGGTCTTAGTATTAGTGACAGGAAATGGCTGGTCTTAGTATTAGTGACAGGACATGATTGGTCTTAGTATTAGTGACAGGAAATGACTGGTCTTAGTATTAGTGACAGGAAATGACTGGTCTTAGTATTAGTGACAGGAAATGACTGGTCTTAGTATTAGTGACAGGAAATGACTGGTCTTAGTATTAGTGACAGGACATGACTGGTCTTAGTATTAGTGACAGGAAATGACTGGTCTTAGTATTAGTGACAGGAAATGACTGGTCTTAGTATTAGTGACAGGAAATGACTGGTCTTAGTATTAGTGACAGGAAATGGCTGGTCTTAGTATTAGTGACAGGAAATGACTGGTCTTAGTATTAGTGACAGGAAATGACTAGTCTTAGTATTAGTGACAGGAAATGACTGGTCTTAGTATTAGTGACAGGAAATGACTGGTCTTAGTATTAGTGACAGGAAATGACTGGTCTTAGTATTAGTGACAGGACATGACTGGTCTTAGTATTAGTGACAGGAAATGACTGGTCTTAGTATTAGTGACAGGACATGACTGGTCTTAGTATTAGTGACAGGAAATGACTGGTCTTAGTATTAGTGACAGGACATGACTGGTCTTAGTATTAGTGACAGGAAATGACTGGTCTTAGTATTAGTGACAGGAAATGACTGGTCTTAGTATTAGTGACAGGAAATGACTGGTCTTAGTATTAGTGACAGGACATGACTGGTCTTAGTATTAGTGACAGGACATGACTGGTCTTAGTATTAGTGACAGGACATGACTGGTCTTATTATTTGTGACAGGAAATGACTGGTCTTAGTATTAGTGACAGGAAATGACTGTCACTAATAGGAACCAGAGAACTGTTGAGTTAAATCGTTCTTGGAGATGTTTTGCCAATGAACAGTTTCCAGTTTCCAGTCCAGCCAGTCTCCTCCCCCCCTCTCACAGCCAGTCTCCTCCCCACCTCTCACAGCCAGTCTCCTCCCCCCCTCTCACAGCCAGCCTCCCCTCCACCCCTCTCACAGCTAGCCTCCTCCTTCCCTCTCACAGCCAGTCTCCTCCCCCCCCTCTCACAGCCAGTACCCCCCCTCTCACAGCCAGTCTCCTCCCCACCTCACAGCCAGTCCCCCCTCTCACAGCCAGTCCCCCCCCTCTCACAGCCAGCCTCCTCCCCACCTCTCACAGCCGGCCTCCTCCCCACCTCTCACAGCCAGTCTCCTCCCCACCTCTCACAGCCAGCCTCCTCCCCACCTCTCACAGCCAGCCTCCTCCTACCCCCCTCACAGCCAGCCTCCTCCCCACCTCTCACAGCCAGTCTCCTCCCCACCTCTCACAGCCAGCCTCCTCCCCCCCTCTCACAGCCAGTCCCCCCCCCTCTCACAGCCAGCCTCCTCCCCACCTCTCACAGCCAGCCTCCTCCCCACCTCTCACAGCCAGCCTCCTCCCCACCTCTCACAGCCAGCCTTCTCCCACCTCTCACAGCCAGCCTCCTCCCCACCTCTCACAGCCAGTCTCCTCCCCACCTCTCACAGCCAGCCTCCTACCCACCTCTCACAGCCAGCCTCCTCCCCACCCCTCACAGCCAGCCTCCTCCCCACCTCTCACAGCCAGCCTCCTCCCCACCTCTCACAGCCAGCCTTCTCCCACCTCTCACAGCCAGCCTCCTCCCCACCTCTCACAGCCAGTCTCCTCCCCCCCTCTCACAGCCAGCCTCCTCCCCACCTCTCACAGCCGGCCTCCTCCCCACCTCTCACACCCAGTCTCCTCCCCACCTCTCACAGCCAGCCTCCTCCCCACCTCTCACAGCCAGCCTCCTCCCCACCTCTCAGAGCCAGTCTCCTCCCCACCTCTCACAGCCAGTCTCCTCCCCACCTCTCACAGCCAGCCTCCTCCCCACCTCTCACAGCCAGTCTCCTCCCCATCTCTCACAGCCAGCCTCCTCCCCACCTCTCACAGCCAGCCTCCTCCCCACCTCTCACAGCCAGCCCCCCCCCCCCCCCACAGCCAGTCTCCTCCCCACCTCTCACAGCCAGCCTCCTCCCCACCTCTCACAGCCAGTCTCCTCCCCACCTCTCACAGCCAGCCTCCTCCCCACCTCTCACAGCCAGCCTCCTCCTACCCCCCTCACAGCCAGCCTCCTCCCCACCTCTCACAGCCAGTCTCCTCCCCACCTCTCACAGCCAGCCTCCTCCCCCCCTCTCACAGCCAGCCTCCTCCCCACCTCTCAGAGCCAGTCTCCTCCCCACCTCTCACAGCCAGTCTCCTCCCCACCTCTCACAGCCAGCCTCCTCCCCACCTCTCACAGCCAGTCTCCTCCCCATCTCTCACAGCCAGCCTCCTCCCCACCTCTCACAGCCAGCCTTCTCCCACCTCTCACAGCCAGCCTCCTCCCCACCTCTCACAGCCAGTCTCCTCCCCCCCTCTCACAGCCAGCCTCCTCCCCACCTCTCACAGCCGGCCTCCTCCCCACCTCTCACACCCAGTCTCCTCCCCACCTCTCACAGCCAGCCTCCTCCCCACCTCTCACAGCCAGCCTCCTCCCCACCTCTCAGAGCCAGTCTCCTCCCCACCTCTCACAGCCAGTCTCCTCCCCACCTCTCACAGCCAGCCTCCTCCCCACCTCTCACAGCCAGTCTCCTCCCCATCTCTCACAGCCAGCCTCCTCCCCACCTCTCACAGCCAGCCTCCTCCCCACCTCTCACAGCCAGCCCCCCCCCCCCCCCACAGCCAGTCTCCTCCCCACCTCTCACAGCCAGCCTCCTCCCCACCTCTCACAGCCAGTCTCCTCCCCACCTCTCACAGCCAGCCTCCTCCCCACCTCTCACAGCCAGCCTCCTCCTACCCCCCTCACAGCCAGCCTCCTCCCCACCTCTCACAGCCAGTCTCCTCCCCACCTCTCACAGCCAGCCTCCTCCCCCCCTCTCACAGCCAGTCCCCCCCCTCTCACAGCCAGCCTCCTCCCCACCTCTCACAGCCAGCCTCCTCCCCACCTCTCACAGCCAGCCTCCTCCCCACCTCTCACAGCCAGCCTCCTCCCACCTCTCACAGCCAGCCTCCTCCCCACCTCTCACAGCCAGTCTCCTCCCCACCTCTCACAGCCAGCCTCCTACCCACCTCTCACAGCCAGCCTCCTCCCCACCCCTCACAGCCAGCCTCCTCCCCACCTCTTACAGCCAGCCTCCTCCTCTCTCTCTCCTCACAGCCAGACTCCTCCTCAGCCAGACTCCTCCTCTCTCTCTCTCCTCACAGCCAGACTCCTCTCTGTGTGTGTGTGTGTGTGTGTGTGTGTGTGTGTGTGTGTGTGTGTGTGTGTGTGTGTGTGTGTGTGTGTGTGTGTGTGTGTGTGTGTGTGTGTGTGTGTGTGTGTGTGTGTGTGTGTGTGTGTGTGTGTGTGTGTGTGTGTGTGCCTGTGGGTGAGTATGTGTATTAGTGAGTTATAGCCATTGGCAATAGGTGTGTGTTTGTGTGTTTATACTACCATACACAGAGGCCTGCCAAGGTGCTGGTGGTTCTCCATGTCTGTATGTTGCCAGTCTTCCCTGTAAGGTTTGTGTTTATACTGATCCTATATGGCAGAGACTGGCCATGGTACTGAAGGGGACTGTGTATTCTGTGTGTGTGTGTGTGTGTGTGTGTGTGTGTGTGTGTGTGTGTGTGTGTGTGTGTGTGTGTGTGTGTGTGTGTGTGTGTGTGTGTGTGTGTGTGTGTGTGTGTGTGTGTGTGTGTGTGTGTGTGTGTGTGTGTGTGTGTGTTTGTGTGTCAGTGTTTTTACATGCATGCTTGTGTTGAATCCTTGCCAGTGTTCCATCCTGTAGGTTTGTTTGTGTGTATATGGCCGTACGCTGGGCCTATCCAGTACCATGGTGGTTTTGGAGATGGTAAGAGACGAGACAGACAGCACCACACCAATATCATCTGTCTGTCTGTCTGTCTGTCTGTCTGTCTGTCTGAAATAGTATTGTTATGGTTCCCTCAGGGTGTGGACTGGAAGGATGTCTTCAATACTCTGTTCATCTCTTTCTCTGTCTCTACTTGGACTTCACGTCCTCTGTCATTCTGTTTTTAACCTCTCCCAATTAAGTATGTCTGGAGCATGTAGCCGGTAGCCTGCCTTGTCTGAAATCAACGGGACAATCTATGTAGTTAATAAGAAACCAAACACTCACTCTCTCTCCTTTATCTACCCCCCAACTTTCCCTCTCTCACTCCTCCCCCTGTCCCTCTCCATCCCTCCCTCCCTCCTCAACCCTTTCTCCCTCCCTCCCTCCACCTCCCCTTGTCCCTCTCGATCCCTCCCTCTTCCTCCTGTCCCTCTCCATCCTTCCTCCCTCTTCCCCCTGTCCCTCTCCATCCCTCCCTCCCTCCTCAACCCTTTCCCACTCCCTCCCTCCATCCTTCCTCCCCTGTCACTCTCCCTCCCTCCCTCCTCCTCCTGTCCCTCTCCATCCCTCCCTCCCTCCTCAACCCTTTCCCCCTCCCTCCCTCCACCTCCCCTTGTCCCTCTCCATCCCTCCCTCTTCCTCCTGTCCCTCTCCATCCTTCCTCCCCTGTCACTCTCCCTCCCTCCCTCCTCCCCCTGCCCCTCTCCCTCCCTCCCTCCTCTCCCTGTCCCTCTCCCTCCCTCCCACCTCCCCCTGTCCCTCTCCCTCCCTCCCTCCTCCTACTGTCCCTCTCCATTCCTCCATCCCTCCTCCCCTGTCCCTCTCTATCCCTCCATCCCTCCTCCCCTGTCCCTCTCCATCCCTACATCCCTCCTCCCCTGCCCCTTCCTCCATCTAACCCTCTCCCTCCCTCCCTCCTCTCCCTGTCCCTCCCTCAGAAGCATCATGAGTGTGTGACCAGTTGGGAGTTCTTGGTGTCTCTGAGGTCAGGGAAGCAGGGGGACTGCCCCCCTCCCCAGCGAGCCATGGGATTTGCTGCTGCCTGCGTGGAGAGCTGCTCCACTGACAAACACTGCTCTGCCTCCAAGAAGTGCTGCTCCAATGGGTGCGGACACACCTGCCAGGCTCCAGCCAATCTCTATAAAGGTAAGTCCCACTATATCCACGTTGTGTACATGTTTATTTTAATCAATAGATACAGAGTGTGTGTGTTAAGACAGAAGGGGGGGTGTTAAGACAGAAGGGGGTGTTAAGACAGAAGGGGGGGTGTTAAGACAGAAGGGGGGGTGTTAAGACAGAAGGGGGGGTGTTAAGACAGAAGGGGGGGTGTTAAGACAGAAGGGGGTGTTAAGACAGAAGGGGGGGGGGTGTTAAGACAGAAGGAGGGGTGTTAAGACAGAAGGGGGGGTGTTAAGACAGAAGGGGAGGTATTAAGACAGAAGGGGGGGGTGTTAAGACAGAAGGGGGGGTGTTAAGACAGAAGGGGGTGTTAAGACAGAAGGGGGGGGTGTTAAGACAGAAGGAGGGGTGTTAAGACAGAAGGGGGGGTGTTAAGACAGAAGGGGGGTGTTAAGACAGAAGGGGGGGTGTTAAGACAGAAGGGGGGGGGGTTAAGACAGAAGGGAGGGTGTTAAGACAGAAGGGGGTGTTAAGACAGAAGGGGGTGTTAAGACAAAAGGAGGGTGTGTGTGTTAAGACAGAAGGGGGATTGTTAAGACAGAAGGGGTGTGTGTGTGTTAAGACAGAAGGGGGGGTGTTAAGACAGAAGGGGTGTGTTAAGACAGAAGGGGGTATTAAGACAGAATGGGGTGTGTGTGTTAAGATAGAGGGGGGTGTTAAGACAGAAGGGGGGGTGTTAAGACAGAAGGGGTGTGTGTGTGTTAAGACAGAAAGGGGGGGTGTTAAGACAGAAGGGGTGTGTGTGTGTTAAGACAGAAGGGGTGTGTGTGCGTTAAGACAGAAGGGGGGGTGTTAAGACAGAATGTGTGTGTGTGTGTTAAGACAGAAGGGGGGATGTTAAGACAAAAGGGATGTGTGTGTGTTAAGATAGAAGGGGGGGTGTTAAGACAAAAGGGTGTGTGTGTGTGTTAAGATAGAAGGGGGGGTGTTAAGACAGAAGGGTGTGTGTGTGTTAAGATAGAAGGGGGGGTGTTAAGACAGAAGGGGGGGTGTTAAGACAGAAGGGGGGGTGTTAAGACAGAATGGGTGTGTGTGTGTTAAGACAGAAGGGGGGGTGTTAAGACAGAAGGGGGTGTGTGTTAAGACAGAAGGGTGGCGTTAAGACAGAATGGGGTGTGTGTGTTAAGATAGAAGGGGGGGGTGTTAAGACAGAAGGGGGGGTGTTAAGACAAAAGGGTGTGTGTGTGTTAAGATAGAAGGGGGCGTTAAGACAGAAGGGGGGTGTTAAGACAGAAGGGGGGGTGTTAAGACAGAAGGGATGTGTGTGTTAAGACAGAAGGGATGTGTGTGTTAAGACAGAAGGGATGTGTATGTTAAGACAGAAGGGATGTGTGTGTTAAGACAGAAGGGATGTGTGTGTTAAGACTGAAGGGATGTGTGTGTTAAGACAGAAGGGATGTGTGTGTTAAGACAGAAGGGATATGTGTGTTAAGACAGAGGGATGTGTGTGTTAAGACAGAAGGGATGTGTATGTTAAGACAGAAGGGATGTGTGTGTTAAGACAGAAGGGATGTGTATGTTAAGACAGAAGGGATGTGTGTGTTAAGACAGAAGGGATGTGTGTGTTAAGACAGAAGGGATGTGTGTTAAGACAGAAGGGATGTGTGTTAAGACAGAAGGGATGTGTGTTAAGACAGAGGGGATGTGTGTGTTAAGACAGAAGGGATGTCTGTTAAGACATAAGGGGTGTGTGTGTTAAGACATAAGGGATGTGTGTGTTAAGACAGAAGGGATGTGTGTGTTAAGACAGAGGGATGTGTGTGTTAAGACAGAAGGGATGTGTGTGTTAAGGCAGAAGGGATGTGTGTGTTAAGACAGAAGGGATGTGTGTGTTAAGACAGAAGGGATGTGTATGTTAAGACAGAAGGGATGTGTGTGTTAAGACAGAAGGGATGTGTGTGTTAAGACTGAAGGGATGTGTGTGTTAAGACAGAAGGGATGTGTGTTAAGACAGAGGGGATGTGTGTGTTAAGACAGAAGGGATGTCTGTTAAGACATAAGGGGTGTGTGTGTTAAGACATAAGGGATGTGTGTGTTAAGGCAGAAGGGATGTGTGTGTTAAGACAGAAGGGATGTGTGTGTTAAGACAGAAGGGATGTGTATGTTAAGACAGAAGGGATGTGTGTGTTAAGACAGAAGGGATGTGTGTGTTAAGACTGAAGGGATGTGTGTGTTAAGACAGAAGGGATGTGTGTGTTAAGACAGAAGGGATGTGTGTGTTAAGACAGAGGGATGTGTGTGTTAAGACAGAAGGGACGTGTATGTTAAGACAGAAGGGATGTGTGTGTTAAGACAGAAGGGATGTGTGTGTTAAGACAGAAGGGATGTGTGTTAAGACAGAAGGGATGTGTGTTAAGACAGAAGGGATGTGTGTTAAGACAGAGGGGATGTGTGTGTTAAGACAGAAGGGATGTCTGTTAAGACAGAAGGGGTGTGTGTGTTAAGACAGAAGGGATGTGTGTGTTAAGACAGAAGGGATGTGTGTGTTAAGACAGAAGGGATGTGTGTGTTAAGACAGAAGGGATGTGTGTGTTAAGGCAGAAAGGATGTGTATGTTAAGACAGAAGGGATGTGTGTGTTAAGACATAAGGGGTGTGTGTGTGTTAAGACAGAAGGGATGTGTGTGTTAAGACAGAAGGGATGTGTGTGTTAAGACAGAAGGGATGTGTGTGTTAAGACAGAAGGGATGTGTGTGTTAAGACAGAAGGGATATGTGTGTTAAGACAGAAGGGGTGGGTGTGTTAAGACAGAAGGGATGTGTGTGTTAAGACAGAAGGGATGTGTGTGCTAAGACAGAAGGGATGTGTGTTAAGACAGAGGGGATGTGTGTGTTAAGACAGAGGGGATGTGTGTTAAGACAGAAGGGGTGTGTGTGTGTTAAGACAGAAGGGATGTGTGTGTTAAGACAGAAGGGATGTGTGTGTTAAGACAGAAGGGATGTGTGTGTTAAGGCAGGCGGGATGTGTGTGTTAAGACAGAAGGGATGTGTGTGTTAAGACAGAAGGGATGTGTGTGTTAAGACAGAAGGGATGTGTGTGTTAAGACAGAAGGGATGTGTGTGTTAAGACAGCAGGGATGTGTGTGTTAAGATAGAAGGGATGTTTGTGTGTTAAGACAGAAGGGATGTGTGTGTTAAGACAGAAGGGATGTGTGTGTTAAGACAGAAGGAATGTGTGTTAAGACAGAAGGGGTGGGTGTTTGTGTGTGACTCATTATTCTCCTGACCCATGCAGGCGTACCTCTGAAGCCCAGGAAGGACATATTATTCCTGGAGGACCAGCAGGGTCAACTGGAGGTCAGATGGATGTCAAAGTTCAATGTGACCATCGAACCAGTTCTCTACATCCTGCAGCGCAGGTGGAACCACGGAATACACCCCAGCGAGGACGACGCCTCGCCCTGGCACACCGTCGTCATGGTAACAACCCCAACCTCCGACCCCTGCAGTATTTTTTGTTTCTTTGTTTCTTTGTTTTTTACCTCAAAGTGAATGAAGTGAAGCCCAAACGAGATCGTACAAAGATATTCAGTCACTTTTGGAACGGTTTGTGTCTATGTATTACTGAAAACCAACTCATGTCAGCACTAAAGCATCAAGCTGCTAAACTGTCTAGCCGGTGAAACTGCTCTCTCACCACCCATGCCAGTCTAAACTAGCCTGTGTGTGTGTGTGTGTGTGTGTGTACGCCCATGTGTGTGTGTGAGAGTGTGTGTGTGTGTGTGTGTGTGTGTGTGTGTGTGTGTGTGTGTGTGTGTGTGTGTGTGTGTGTGTGTGTGTGTGTGTGTGTGTGTGTGTGTGTGTGTGTGTGTGTGTGTGTGCGCCCACGTGTGTGTTAGTGTGTGTGTGTGTGTGTGTGTGTGTGTGTGTACGCCCACGTGTGTGTGTGTGTGTGTGTGTGTGTGTGTGTGTGTGTGTGTGTGTGTGTGTGTGTGTGTGTGTGTGTGTGTGTGTGTGTGTGTGTGTGTGTGTGTGTGTGTGTGTGTGTGTACGCCCACGTGCGCATGTGCGTGTGTGGTGTAGGCTGAGGTTAGATAAATAAGGAGGGACCACAGCCAGTCATGGTTTTTGCACTGTTGAGCCCTGTCTGACTAAAGGTCCTCATTACGGTATTAGATGGCTGTGTGGAGGCAGACTCCCATCAGCCTCAGTTACATCATGAGGCCTGGAAAACATGGAGGAACTTAACAAGGGAGGCGTTCAACACACAGTGTAGTTCAGAAGAAGGAATGCTCTACTCTACTCTCTCTAATGCTGTACTCTACTCTCTCTAATGCTCTACTCTACTCTACTCTCTCTAATGCTCTACTCTACTCTACTCTAATGCTCTACTCTACTCTACTCTCTCTAATGCTCTACTCTACTCTCTCTAATGCTCTACTCTACTCTCTCTAATGCTCTACTCTACTCTACTCTCTCTAATGCTCTACTCTACTCTCTCTAATGCTCTACTCTACTCTCTCTAATGCTGTACTCTACTCTACTCTCTCTAATGCTCTACTCTACTCTCTCTAATGCTCTACTCTACTCTACTCTCTCTAATGCTGTACTCTACTCTACTCTCTCTAATGCTCTACTCTACTCTCTCTAATGCTCTACTCTACTCTCTCTAATGCGCTACTCTACTCTCTCTAATGCTCTACTCTACTCTACTCTCTCTAATGCTCTACTCTACTCTCTCTAATGCTCTACTCTACTCTACTCTAATGCTCTACTCTACTCTACTCTCTCTAATGCTCTACTCTACTCTACTCTCTCTAATGCTCTACTCTACTCTCTCTAATGCTCTACTCTACTCTCTCTAATGCTCTACTCTACTCTACTCTCTCTAATGCTCTACTCTACTCTCTCTAATGCTCTACTCTACTCTACTCTCTCTAATGCTGTACTCTCCTCTACTCTCTCTAATGCTCTACTCTACTCTACTCTAATGCTCTACTCTACTCTCTCTAATGCTCTAATCTACTCTACTCTCTCTAATGCTCTACTCTACTCTCTCTAATGCTCTACTCTACTCTCTCTAATGCTCTACTCTACTCTCTCTAATGCTGTACTCTACTCTACTCTCTCTAATGCTCTACTCTACTCTCTCTAATGCTCTACTCTACTCTACTCTCTCTAATGCTGTACTCTACTCTACTCTCTCTAATGCTGTACTCTACTCTCTCTAATGCTCTACTCTACTCTACTCTCTCTAATGCTGTACTCTACTCTACTCTACTCTAATGCTCTACTCTACTCTCTCTAATGCTCTACTCTACTCTCTCTAATGCTCTACTCTACTCTAATGCTCTACTCTACTCTACTCTCTCTAATGCTCTACTCTACTCTACTCTCTCTAATGCTCTACTCTACTCTCTCTAATGCTCTACTCTACTCTACTCTCTCTAATGCTGTACTCTTCTCTACTCTCTCTAATGCTCTACTCTACTCTCTCTAATGCTCTACTCTACTCTACTCTCTCTAATGCTGTACTCTCCTCTACTCTCTCTAATGCTCTACTCTACTCTCTCTAATGCTCTACTCTACTCTACTCTCTCTAATGCTGTACTCTACTCTACTCTCTCTAATGCTCTACTCTACTCTCTTTAATGCTCTACTCTACTCTACTCTCTCTAATGCTGTACTCGACTCTACTCTCTCTAATGCTCTACTCTACTCTCTCTAATGCTCTACTCTATTCTACTCTCTCTAATGCTCTACTCTACTCTACTCTATCTAATGCTCTACTCTACTCTCTCGAATGCTGTACTCTACTCTCTCTAATGCTAAACTCTACTCTCTCTAATGCTGTACTCTACTCTCTCTAATGCTCTACTCTACTCTCTCTAATGCTCTACTCTACTCTCTCTAATGCTCTACTCTACTCTACTCTAATGCTCTACTCTACTCTACTCTCTCTAATGCTCTACTCTACTCTACTCTCTCTAATGCTCTACTCTACTCTCTCTAATGCTGTACTCTACTCTACTCTCTCGAATGCTCTACTCTACTCTCTCTAATGCTGAACTCTACTCTCTCTAATGCTCTACTCTACTCTCTCTAATGCTCTACTCTACTCTACTCTAATGCTCTACTCTACTAAACTCTCTCTAATGCTCTACTCTACTCTCTCTAATGCTCTACTCTACTCTCTCTAATGCTCTACTCTACTCTACTCTAATGCTCTACTCTACTCTCTCTAATGCTCTACTCTACTCTCTCTAATGCTCTACTCTACTCTACTCTAATGCTCTACTCTACTCTACTCTCTCTAATGCTCTACTCTACTCTACTCTCTCTAATGCTCTACTCTACTCTACTCTCTCTAATGCTGTACTCTACTCTACTCTCTCTAATGCTCTACTCTACTCTCTCTAATGCTCTACTCTCCTCTACTCTCTCTAATGCTCTACTCTACTCTCTCTAATGCTCTACTCTACTCTACTCTCTCTAATGCTGTACTCTACTCTACTCTCTCTAATGCTCTACTCTACTCTCTCTAATGCTCTACTCTACTCTCTCTAATGCTCTACTCTACTCTACTCTCTCTAATGCTCTACTCTACTCTACTCTCTCTAATGCTCTACTCTATTCTACTCTCTCTAATGCTCTACTCTACTCTATCTAATGCTCTACTCTACTCTCTCGAATGCTGTACTCTACTCTCTCTAATGCTGTACTCTACTCTCTCTAATGCTCTACTCTACTCTCTCTAATGCTGTACTCTACTCTCTCTAATTCTCTACTCTACTCTCTCTAATGCTCTACTCTACTCTCTCTAATGCTCTACTCTACTCTACTCTAATGCTCTACTCTACTCTACTCTCTCTAATGCTCTACTCTACTCTACTCTCTCTAATGCTCTACTCTACTCTCTCTAATGCTCTACTCTACTCTACTCTCTCTAATGCTGTACTCTACTCTACTCTACTCTCTCTAATGCTCTACTCTACTCTCTCTAATGCTGAACTCTACTCTCTCTAATGCTCTACTCTACTCTACTCTAATGCTCTACTCTACTCTACTCTCTCTAATGCTGTACTCTACTCTACTCTCTCTAATGCTCTACTCTACTCTACTCTCTCTAATGCTCTACTCTACTCTCTCTAATGCTCTACTCTACTCTCTCTAATGCTCTACTCTACTCTACTCTCTCTAATGCTCTACTCTACTCTCTCTAATGCTCTACTCTACTCTCCCTAATGCTGTACTCTCCTCTACTCTCTCTAATGCTCTACTCTACTCTCTCTAATGCTCTACTCTACTCTACTCTAATGCTCTACTCTACTCTCTCTAATGCTCTACTCTACTCTACTCTCTCTAATGCTCTACTCTACTCTCTCTAATGCTCTACTCTACTCTCTCTAATGCTCTACTCTACTCTCTCTAATGCTCTACTCTACTCTCTCTAATGCTCTACTCTACTCTACTCTCTCTAATGCTGTACTCTACTCTACTCTCTCTAATGCTCTACTCTAGTCTCTCTAATGCTCTACTCTACTCTATTCTCTCTAATGCTGAACTCTCCTCTACTCTCTCTAATGCTCTACTCTACTCTCTCTAATGCTCTACTCTACTCTACTCTCTCTAATGCTGTACTCTACTCTACTCTCTCTAATGCTCTACTCTACTCTCTCTAATGCTCTACTCTACTCTACTCTCTCTAATGCTCTACTCTACTCTACTCTCTCTAATGCTCTACTCTACTCTCTCTAATGCTCTACTCTACTCTACTCTCTCTAATGCTCTACTCTACTCTCTCTAATGCTCTACTCTACTCTACTCTCTCTAATGCTCTACTCTACTCTCTCTAATGCTCTACTCTACTCTAATGCTCTACTCTACTCTACTCTCTCTAATGCTCTACTCTACTCTCTCTAATGCTCTACTCTACTCTCTCTAATGCTCTACTCGACTCTACTCTCTCTAATGCTGTACTCTACTCTACTCTCTCTAATGCTCTACTCTACTCTCTCTAATGCTCTACTCTACTCTACTCTCTCTAATGCTGTACTCTCCTCTACTCTCTCTAATGCTCTACTCTACTCTCTCTAATGCTCTACTCTACTCTACTCTAATGCTCTACTCTACTCTCTCTAATGCTCTACTCTACTCTACTCTCTCTAATGCTCTACTCTACTCTCTCTAATGCTCTACTCTACTCTACTCTAATGCTCTACTCTACTCTACTCTATCTAATGCTCTACTCTACTCTACTCTCTCTAATGCTCTACTCTACTCTCTCTAATGCTCTACTCTACTCTACTCTCTCTAATGCTGTACTCTACTCTACTCTCTCTAATGCTCTACTCTACTCTCTCTAATGCTCTACTCTGCTCTACTCTCTCTAATGCTGTACTCTCCTCTACTCTCTCTAATGCTCTACTCTACTCTCTCTAATGCTCTACTCTACTCTCTCTAATGCTGTACTCTACTCTCTCTAATGCTCTACTCTACTCTCTCTAATGCTCTACTCTACTCTACTCTCTCTAATGCTGTACTCTACTCTCTCTAATGCTCTACTCTTCTCTCTCTAATGCTCTACTCTGCTCTACTCTCTCTAATGCTGTACTCTCCTCTACTCTCTCTAATGCTCTACTCTACTCTCTCTAATGCTCTACTCTACTCTCTCTAATGCTGTACTCTACTCTCTCTAATGCTCTACTCTACTCTCTCTAATGCTCTACTCTACTCTACTCTCTCTAATGCTGTACTCTACTCTACTCTCTATAATGCTCTACTCTACTCTACTCTCTCTAATGCTCTACTCTACTCTACTCTCTCTAATGCTCTAATCTACTCTACTCTCTCTAATGCTCTACTCTACTCTCTCGAATGCTGTACTCTACTCTCTCTAATGCTGTACTCTACTCTCTCTAATGCTCTACTCTACTCTGTCTAATGTTCTACTCTACTCTCTCTAATGCTCTACTCTACACTACTCTCTCTAATGCTCTTCTCAACTCTCTCTAATGCTCTACTCTACTCTACTCTAATGCTCTACTCTACTCTACTCTCTCTAATGCTCTACTCTACTCTACTCTCTCTAATGCTCTACTCTACTCTATCTAATGCTCTACTCTACTCTACTCTACTCTCTCTAATGCTGTACTCTACTCTACTCTCTCTAATGCTCTACTCTACTCTCTCTAATGCTCTACTCTACTCTCTCTAATGCTCTACTCTACTCTCTCTAATGCTCTACTCTACTCTACTCTCTCTAATGCTGTACTCTCCTCTACTCTCTCTAATGCTCTACTCTACTCTCTCTAATGCTGTACTCTACTCTACTCTCTCTAATGCTCTACTCTACTCTCTCTAATGCTCTACTCTACTCTACTCTCTCTAATGCTCTACGCTACTCTCTCTAATGCTCTACTCTACTCTCTCTAATGTTCTACTCTACTCTCTCTAATGCTCTACTCTACTCTGCTCTCTCTAATGCTCTACTCTACTCTCTCTAATGCTCTACTCTACTCTACTCTCTCTAATGCTCTACTCTACTCTCTCTAATGCTGTACTCTACTATACTCTCTCTAATGCTCTACTCTACTCTCTAATGCTGTACTCTACTATACTCTACTCCCTCTAATGCTCTACTCTACTCTACTCTCTCTAATGCTCTACTCTACTCTACTCTCTCTAATGCTCTACTCTACTCTACTCTCTCTAATGCTCTACTCTAATCTACTCTCTCTAATGCTGTACTCTACTCTACTCTCTCTAATGCTCTACTCTACTCTCTTTAATGCTCTACTCTACTCTACTCTCTCTAATGCTGTACTCGACTCTACTCTCTCTAATGCTCTACTCTACTCTCTCTAATGCTCTACTCTATTCTACTCTCTCTAATGCTCTACTCTACTCTACTCTATCTAATGCTCTACTCTACTCTCTCGAATGCTGTACTCTACTCTCTCTAATGCTAAACTCTACTCTCTCTAATGCTGTACTCTACTCTCTCTAATGCTCTACTCTACTCTCTCTAATGCTCTACTCTACTCTCTCTAATGCTCTACTCTACTCTACTCTAATGCTCTACTCTACTCTACTCTCTCTAATGCTCTACTCTACTCTACTCTCTCTAATGCTCTACTCTACTCTCTCTAATGCTCTACTCTACTCTACTCTCTCTAATGCTGTACTCTACTCTACTCTCTCTAATGCTCTACTCTACTCTCTCTAATGCTGAACTCTACTCTCTCTAATGCTCTACTCTACTCTCTCTAATGCTCTACTCTACTCTACTCTAATGCTCTACTCTACTAAACTCTCTCTAATGCTCTACTCTACTCTCTCTAATGCTCTACTCTACTCTCTCTAATGCTCTACTCTACTCTACTCTAATGCTCTACTCTACTCTCTCTAATGCTCTACTCTACTCTCTCTAATGCTCTACTCTACTCTACTCTAATGCTCTACTCTACTCTACTCTCTCTAATGCTGTACTCTACTCTACTCTCTATAATGCTCTACTCTACTCTACTCTCTCTAATGCTCTACTCTACTCTACTCTCTCTAATGCTCTAATCTACTCTACTCTCTCTAATGCTCTACTCTACTCTCTCGAATGCTGTACTCTACTCTCTCTAATGCTGTACTCTACTCTCTCTAATGCTCTACTCTACTCTGTCTAATGCTCTACTCTACTCTCTCTAATGCTCTACTCTACTCTACTCTCTCTAATGCTCTTCTCAACTCTCTCTAATGCTCTACTCTACTCTACTCTAATGCTCTACTCTACTCTACTCTCTCTAATGCTCTACTCTACTCTACTCTCTCTAATGCTCTACTCTACTCTATCTAATGCTCTACTCTACTCTACTCTACTCTCTCTAATGCTGTACTCTACTCTACTCTCTCTAATGCTCTACTCTACTCTCTCTAATGCTCTACTCTACTCTCTCTAATGCTCTACTCTACTCTCTCTAATGCTCTACTCTACTCTACTCTCTCTAATGCTGTACTCTCCTCTACTCTCTCTAATGCTCTACTCTACTCTCTCTAATGCTGTACTCTACTCTACTCTCTCTAATGCTCTACTCTACTCTCTCTAATGCTCTACTCTACTCTACTCTCTCTAATGCTCTACGCTACTCTCTCTAATGCTCTACTCTACTCTCTCTAATGTTCTACTCTACTCTCTCTAATGCTCTACTCTACTCTGCTCTCTCTAATGCTCAACTCTACTCTCTCTAATGCTCTACTCTACTCTACTCTCTCTAATGCTCTACTCTACTCTCTCTAATGCTCTACTCTACTCTACTCTCTCTAATGCTCTACTCTACTCTCTCTAATGCTGTACTCTACTATACTCTACTCCCTCTAATGCTCTACTCTACTCTACTCTCTCTAATGCTCTACTCTACTCTACTCTCTCTAATGCTCTACTCTACTCTACTCTCTCTAATGCTCTACTCTAATCTACTCTCTCTAATGCTGTACTCTACTCTACTCTCTCTAATGCTCTACTCTACTCTCTTTAATGCTCTACTCTACTCTACTCTCTCTAATGCTGTACTCGACTCTACTCTCTCTAATGCTCTACTCTACTCTCTCTAATGCTCTACTCTATTCTACTCTCTCTAATGCTCTACTCTACTCTACTCTATCTAATGCTCTACTCTACTCTCTCGAATGCTGTACTCTACTCTCTCTAATGCTAAACTCTACTCTCTCTAATGCTGTACTCTACTCTCTCTAATGCTCTACTCTACTCTCTCTAATGCTCTACTCTACTCTCTCTAATGCTCTACTCTACTCTACTCTAATGCTCTACTCTACTCTCTCTAATGCTCTACTCTACTCTACTCTCTCTAATGCTCTACTCTACTCTCTCTAATGCTCTACTCTACTCTACTCTCTCTAATGCTGTACTCTACTCTACTCTCTCTAATGCTCTACTCTACTCTCTCTAATGCTGAACTCTACTCTCTCTAATGCTCTACTCTACTCTCTCTAATGCTCTACTCTACTCTACTCTAATGCTCTACTCTACTAAACTCTCTCTAATGCTCTACTCTACTCTCTCTAATGCTCTACTCTACTCTCTCTAATGCTCTACTCTACTCTACTCTAATGCTCTACTCTACTCTCTCTAATGCTCTACTCTACTCTCTCTAATGCTCTACTCTACTCTACTCTAATGCTCTACTCTACTCTACTCTCTCTAATGCTCTACTCTACTCTACTCTCTCTAATGCTCTACTCTACTCTACTCTCTCTAATGCTGTACTCTACTCTACTCTCTCTAATGCTCTACTCTACTCTCTCTAATGCTCTACTCTACTCTACTCTCTCTAATGCTGTACTCTCCTCTACTCTCTCTAATGCTCTACTCTACTCTCTCTAATGCTCTACTCTACTCTACTCTCTCTAATGCTGTACTCTACTCTACTCTCTCTAATGCTCTACTCTACTCTCTCTAATGCTCTACTATACTCTCTCTAATGCTGTACTCTACTCTACTCTCTCTAATGCTCTACTCTACTCTACTCTCTCTAATGCTCTACTCTATTCTACTCTCTCTAATGCTCTACTCTACTCTACTCTATCTAATGCTCTACTCTACTCTCTCGAATGCTGTACTCTACTCTCTCTAATGCTGTACTCTACTCTCTCTAATGCTCTACTCTACTCTCTCTAATGCTGTACTCTACTCTCTCTAATGCTCTACTCTACTCTCTCTAATGCTCTACTCTACTCTCTCTAATGCTCTACTCTACTCTACTGTAATGCTCTACTCTACTCTACTCTCTCTAATGCTCTACTCTACTCTCTCTAATGCTCTACTCTACTCTCTCTAATGCTCTACTCTACTCTACTCTCTCTAATGCTGTACTCTACTCTACTCTACTCTCTCTAATGCTCTACTCTACTCTCTCTAATGCTGAACTCTACTCTCTCTAATGCTCTACTCTACTCTACTCTAATGCTCTACTCTACTCTACTCTCTCAAATGCTCTACTCTACTCTACTCTCTCTAATGCTCTACTCTACTCTACTCTCTCTAATGCTCTACTCTACTCTCTCTAATGCTCTACTCTACTCTCTCTAATGCTCTACTCTACTCTACTCTCTCTAATGCTCTACTCTACTCTCTCTAATGCTCTACTCTACTCTACTCTCCCTAATGCTGTACTCTCCTCTACTCTCTCTAATGCTCTACTCTACTCTCTCTAATGCTCTACTCTACTCTACTCTAATGCTCTACTCTACTCTCTCTAATGCTCTACTCTACTCTACTCTCTCTAATTCTCTACTCTACTCTCTCTAATGCTCTACTCTACTCTCTCTAATGCTCTACTCTACTCTCTCTAATGCTCTACTCTACTCTCTCTAATGCTCTACTCTACTCTACTCTCTCTAATGCTGTACTCTACTCTACTCTCTCTAATGCTCTACTCTAGTCTCTCTAATGCTCTACTCTACTCTATTCTCTCTAATGCTGTACTCTCCTCTACTCTCTCTAATGCTCTACTCTACTCTCTCTAATGCTCTACTCTACTCTACTCTCTCTAATGCTGTACTCTACTCTACTCTCTCTAATGCTCTACTCTACTCTCTCTAATGCTCTACTCTACTCTACTCTCTCTAATGCTCTACTCTACTCTCTCTAATGCTCTACTCTACTCTCTCTAATGCTCTACTCTACTCTACTCTCTCTAATGCTCTACTCTACTCTCTCTAATGCTCTACTCTACTCTACTCTCTCTAATGCTCTACTCTACTCTCTCTAATGCTCTACTCTACTCTAATGCTCTACTCTACTCTACTCTCTCTAATGCTCTACTCTACTCTCTCTAATGCTCTACTCTACTCTCTCTAATGCTCTACTCGACTCTACTCTCTCTAATGCTGTACTCTACTCTACTCTCTCTAATGCTCTACTCTACTCTCTCTAATGCTCTACTCTACTCTACTCTCTCTAATGCTGTACTCTCCTCTACTCTCTCTAATGCTCTACTCTACTCTCTCTAATGCTCTACTCTACTCTACTCTAATGCTCTACTCTACTCTCTCTAATGCTCTACTCTACTCTACTCTCTCTAATGCTCTACTCTACTCTCTCTAATGCTCTACTCTACTCTACTCTAATGCTCTACTCTACTCTACTCTCTCTAATGCTCTACTCTACTCTACTCTCTCTAATGCTCTACTCTACTCTCTCTAATGCTCTACTCTACTCTACTCTCTCTAATGCTGTACTCTACTCTACTCTCTCTAATGCTCTACTCTACTCTCTCTAATGTTCTACTCTGCTCTACTCTCTCTAATGCTGTACTCTCCTCTACTCTCTTTAATGCTCTACTCTACTCTCTCTAATGCTCTACTCTACTCTCTCTAATGCTGTACTCTACTCTCTCTAATGCTCTACTCTACTCTCTCTAATGCTCTACTCTACTCTACTCTCTCTAATGCTGTACTCTACTCTACTCTCTCTAATGCTCTACTCTACTCTCTCTAATGCTCTACTCGACTCTACTCTCTCTAATGCTGTACTCTACTCTACTCTCTCTAATGCTCTACTCTACTCTCTCTAATGCTCTACTCTACTCTACTCTCTCTAATGCTGTACTCTCCTCTACTCTCTCTAATGCTCTACTCTACTCTACTCTAATGCTCTACTCTACTCTCTCTAATGCTCTACTCTACTCTACTCTCTCTAATGCTCTACTCTACTCTCTCTAATGCTCTACTCTACTCTACTCTAATGCTCTACTCTACTCTACTCTCTCTAATGCTCTACTCTACTCTACTCTCTCTAATGCTCTACTCTACTCTCTCTAATGCTCTACTCTACTCTACTCTCTCTAATACTGTACTCTACTCTACTCTCTCTAATGCTCTACTCTACTCTCTCTAATGCTCTACTCTGCTCTACTCTCTCTAATGCTGTACTCTCCTCTACTCTCTCTAATGCTCTACTCTACTCTCTCTAATGCTCTACTCTACTCTCTCTAATGCTGTACTCTACTCTCTCTAATGCTCTACTCTACTCTCTCTAATGCTCTACTCTACTCTACTCTCTCTAATGCTGTACTCTACTCTACTCTCTCTAATGCTCTACTCTACTCTCTCTAATGCTCTACTCTACTCTACTCTCTCTAATGCTGTACTCTCCTCTACTCTCTCTAATGCTCTACTCTACTCTCTCTAATGCTCTACTCTACTCTCTCTAATGCTGTACTCTACTCTCTCTAATGCTCTACTCTACTCTCTCTAATGCTCTACTCTACGCTACTCTCTCTAATGCTGTACTCTACTCTACTCTCTATAATGCTCTACTCTACTCTACTCTCTCTAATGCTCTACTCTACTCTACTCTCTCTAATGCTCTAATCTACTCTACTCTCTCTAATGCTCTACTCTACTCTCTCGAATGCTGTACTCTACTCTCTCTAATGCTGTACTCTACTCTCTCTAATGCTCTACTCTACTCTGTCTAATGCTCTACTCTACTCTCTCTAATGCTCTACTCTACTCTACTCTCTCTAATGCTCTTCTCAACTCTCTCTAATGCTCTACTCTACTCTACTCTAATGCTCTACTCTACTCTACTCTCTCTAATGCTCTACTCTACTCTACTCTCTCTAATGCTCTACTCTACTCTCTCTAATGCTCTACTCTACTCTACTCTACTCTCTCTAATGCTCTACTCTACTCTCTCTAATGCTCTACTCTACTCTCTCTAATGCTCTACTCTACTCTACTCTCTCTAATGCTGTACTCTCCTCTACTCTCTCTAATGCTCTACTCTACTCTCACTAATGCTGTACTCTACTCTACTCTCTCTAATGCTCTACTCTACTCTCTCTAATGCTCTACTCTACTCTACTCTCTCTAATGCTCTACGCTACTCTCTCTAATGCTCTACTCTACTCTCTCTAATGTTCTACTCTACTCTCTCTAATGCTCTACTCTACTCTGCTCTCTCTAATGCTCTACTCTACTCTCTCTAATGCTCTACTCTACTCTACTCTCTCTAATGCTCTACTCTACTCTCTCTAATGCTGTACTCTACTATACTCTACTCCCTCTAATGCTCTACTCTACTCTACTCTCTCTAATGCTCTACTCTACTCTACTATCTCTAATGCTCTACTCTAATCTACTCTCTCTAATGCTGTACTCTACTCTACTCTCTCTAATGCTCTACTCTACTCTACTCTCTCTAATGCTCTACTCTACTCTCTCTAATGCTCTACTCTACTCTACTCTCTCTAATGCTCTACTCTACTCTCTCTAATGCTCTACTCTACTCTACTCTCTCTAATGCTCTACTCTACTCTCTCTAATGCTGTACTCTACTCTACTCTACTCTCTCTAATGCTCTACTCTACTCTACTCTCTCTAATGCTCTACTCTACTCTACTCTTTCTAATGCTCTACTCTACTCTACTCTACTCTCTCTAATGCTCTACTCTACTCTACTCTCTCTAATGCTCTACTCTACTCTACTCTCTCTAATGCTCTACTTTACTCTACTCTCTCTAATGCTCTACTCTACTCTACTCTACTCTCTCTAATGCTCTACTCTACTCTACTCTCTCTAATGCTCTACTCTACTCTCTCTAATGCTCTACTCTACTCTACTCTCTCTAATGCTCTACTCTACTCTCTCTAATGCTCTACTCTACTCTCTCTAATGCTCTACTCTACTCTACTCTCTCTAATGCTCTACTCTACTCTCTCTAATGCTGTACTCTACTCTACTCTACTCTCTCTAATGCTCTACTCTACTCTACTCTCTCTAATGCTCTACTCTACTCTACTCTCTCTAATGCTCTACTCTACTCTACTCTACTCTCTCTAATGCTCTACTCTACTCTCTCTAATGCTCTACTCTACTCTACTCTCTCTAATGCTCTACTTTACTCTACTCTCTCTAATGCTCTACTCTACTCTACTCTACTCTCTCTAATGCTCTACTCTACTCTACTCTCTCTAATGCTCTACTCTACTCTCTCTAATGCTCTACTCTACTCTACTCTCTCTAATGCTCTACTCTACTCTCTCTAATGCTCTACTCTACTCTCTCTAATGCTCTACTCTACTCTACTCTCTCTAATGCTCTACTCTACTCTCTCTACTGCTCTACTCTACTCTCTCTAATGCTCTACTCTACTCTACTCTCTCTAATGCTCTACTCTACTCTCTCTAATGCTCTACTCTACTCTCTCTAATGCTCTACTCTACTCTAATGCTCTACTCTACTCTACTCTCTCTAATGCTCTACTCTACTCTCTCTAATGCTCTACTCTACTCTCTCTAATGCTCTACTCTACTCTACTCTCTCTAATGCTGTACTCTACTCTACTCTCTCTAATGCTCTACTCTACTCTCTCTAATGCTCTACTCTACTCTACTCTCTCTAATGCTGTACTCTCCTCTACTCTCTCTAATGCTCTACTCTACTCTCTATAATGCTCTACTCTACTCTACTCTAATGCTCTACTCTACTCTCTCTAATGCTCTACTCTACTCTACTCTCTCTAATGCTCTACTCTACTCTCTCTAATGCTCTACTCTACTCTACTCTAATGCTCTACTCTACTCTACTCTCTCTAATGCTCTACTCTACTCTACTCTCTCTAATGCTCTACTCTACTCTCTCTAATGCTCTACTCTACTCTACTCTCTCTAATGCTGTACTCTACTCTACTCTCTCTAATGCTCTACTCTACTCTCTCTAATGCTCTACTCTACTCTACTCTCTCTAATGCTGTACTCTCCTCTACTCTCTCTAATGCTCTACTCTACTCTCTCTAATGCTCTACTCTACTCTCTCTAATGCTGTACTCTACTCTACTCTCTCTAATGCTCTACTCTACTCTCTCTAATGCTCTACTCTACTCTACTCTCTCTAATGCTGTACTCTACTCTACTCTCTCTAATGCTCTACTCTACTCTCTCTAATGCTCTACTCTACTCTCTCTAATGCTCTAATCTACTCTACTCTCTCTAATGCTCTACTCTACTCTCTCGAATGCTGTACTCTACTCTCTCTAATGCTGTACTCTACTCTCTCTAATGCTCTACTCTACTCTGTCTAATGCTCTACTCTACTCTCTCTAATGCTCTACTCTACTCTACTCTCTCTAATGCTCTTCTCAACTCTCTCTAATGCTCTACTCTACTCTACTCTAATGCTCTACTCTACTCTACTCTCTCTAATGCTCTACTCTACTCTCTCTAATGCTCTACTCTACTCTCTCTAATGCTCTACTCTACTCTACTCTACTCTCTCTAATGCTGTACTCTACTCTACTCTCTCTAATGCTCTACTCTACTCTCTCTAATGCTCTACTCTACTCTACTCTCTCTAATGCTGTACTCTCCTCTACTCTCTCTAATGCTCTACTCTACTCTCTCTAATGCTCTACTCTACTCTCTCTAATGCTGTACTCTACTCTACTCTCTCTAATGCTCTACTCTACTCTCTCTAATGCTCTACTCTACTCTACTCTCTCTAATGCTCTACGCTACTCTCTCTAATGCTCTACTCTACTCTCTCTAATGTTCTACTCTACTCTCTCTAATGCTCTACTCTACTCTGCTCTCTCTAATGCTCTACTCTACTCTCTCTAATGCTCTACTCTACTCTACTCTCTCTAATGCTCTACTCTACTCTCTCTAATGCTCTACTCTACTCTACTCTCTCTAATGCTCTACTCTACTCTCTCTAATGCTGTACTCTACTATACTCTACTCCCTCTAATGCTCTACTCTACTCTACTCTCTCTAATGCTCTACTCTACTCTCTCTAATGCTCTACTCTACTCTAATCTCTCTAATGCTCTACTCTAATCTACTCTCTCTAATGCTCTACTGTACTCTCTCTAATGCTCTACTCTACACTCTCTAATGCTCTACTCTACTCTACTCTCTCTAATGCTGTACTCTACTCTACTCTCTCTAATGCTCTACTCTACTCTCTCTAATGCTCTACTCTACTCTACTCTCTCTAATGCTCTACTCTACTCTCTCTAATGCTCTACTCTACTCTACTCTCTCTATTGCTCTACTCTACTCTCTCTAATGCTGTACTCTACTCTACTCTACTCTCTCTATTGCTCTACTCTACTCTACTCTCTCTAATGCTCTACTCTACTCTACTCTCTCTAATGCTCTACTCTACTCTACTCTACTCTCTCTAATGCTCTACTCTACTCTACTCTCTCTAATGCTCTACTCTACTCTACTCTCTCTAATGCTCTACTCTACTCTACTCTCTCTAATGCTCTACTCTACTCTCTAATGCTGTACTCTCTACTCTACTCTACCCTCTCTAATGCTGTACCTTACTCTACTCTCTCTAATGCTCTACTCTACTCTATTCTCTAATGCTCTACTCTACTCTACTCTACTCTACTCTCTCTAATGCTGTACCTTACTCTACTCTCTCTAATGCTCTACTCTACTCTCTCTAATGCTCTACTCTACTCTACTCTACTCTCTCTAATGCTGTACTCTCTACTCTACTCTACTCTCTCTAATGCTGTACTCTCTACTCTACTCTACTCTACTCTCTCTAATGCTGTACCTTACTCTACTCTCTCTAATGCTCTACTCTATTCTCTCTAATGCTCTACTCTACTCTCTCTAATGCTCTACTCTACTCTACTCTCTCTAATGCTCTACTCTACTCTCTCTAATGCTCTACTCTACTCTGCTCTCTCTAATGCTCTACTCTACTCTCTCTAATGCTCTACTCTACTCTACTCTCTCTAATGCTCTACTCTACTCTCTCTAATGCTCTACTCTACTCTACTCTCTCTAATGCTCTACTCTACTCTCTCTAATGCTGTACTCTACTATACTCTACTCCCTCTAATGCTCTACTCTACTCTACTCTCTCTAATGCTCTACTCTACTCTACTCTCTCTAATGCTCTACTCTACTCTACTCTCTCTAATGCTCTACTCTAATCTACTCTCTCTAATGCTGTACTCTACTCTACTCTCTCTAATGCTCTACTCTACTCTCTTTAATGCTCTACTCTACTCTACTCTCTCTAATGCTGTACTCGACTCTACTCTCTCTAATGCTCTACTCTACTCTCTCTAATGCTCTAGTCTATTCTACTCTCTCTAATGCTCTACTCTACTCTCTCGAATGCTGTACTCTACTCTCTCGAATGCTAAACTCTACTCTCTCTAATGCTGTACTCTACTCTCTCTAATGCTCTACTCTACTCTCTCTAATGCTCTACTCTACTCTCTCTAATGCTCTACTCTACTCTACTCTAATGCTCTACTCTACTCTACTCTCTCTAATGCTCTACTCTACTCTACTCTCTCTAATGCTCTACTCTACTCTCTCTAATGCTCTACTCTACTCTACTCTCTCTAATGCTGTACTCTACTCTACTCTCTCTAATGCTCTACTCTACTCTCTCTAATGCTGAACTCTACTCTCTCTAATGCTCTACTCTACTCTCTCTAATGCTCTACTCTACTCTGCTCTAATGCTCTACTCTACTAAACTCTCTCTAATGCTCTACTCTACTCTCTCTAATGCTCTACTCTACTCTCTCTAATGCTCTACTCTACTCTACTCTAATGCTCTACTCTACTCTCTCTAATGCTCTACTCTACTCTCTCTAATGCTCTACTCTACTCTACTCTAATGCTCTACTCTACTCTACTCTCTCTAATGCTCTACTCTACTCTACTCTCTCTAATGCTCTACTCTACTCTACTCTCTCTAATGCTGTACTCTACTCTACTCTCTCTAATGCTCTACTCTACTCTCTCTAATGCTCTACTCTACTCTACTCTCTCTAATGCTGTACTCTCCTCTACTCTCTCTAATGCTCTACTCTACTCTCTCTAATGCTCTACTCTACTCTACTCTCTCTAATGCTGTACTCTACTCTACTCTCTCTAATGCTCTACTCTACTCTCTCTAATGCTCTACTCTACTCTCTCTAATGCTGTACTCTACTCTACTCTCTCTAATGCTCTACTCTACTCTACTCTCTCTAATGCTCTACTCTATTCTACTCTCTCTAATGCTCTACTCTACTCTACTCTATCTAATGCTCTACTCTACTCTCTCGAATGCTGTACTCTACTCTCTCTAATGCTGTACTCTACTCTCTCTAATGCTCTACTCTACTCTCTCTAATGCTGTACTCTACTCTCTCTAATGCTCTACTCTACTCTCTCTAATGCTCTACTCTACTCTCTCTAATGCTCTACTCTACTCTACTGTAATGCTCTACTCTACTCTACTCTCTCTAATGCTCTACTCTACTCTACTCTCTCTAATGCTCTACTCTACTCTCTCTAATGCTCTACTCTACTCTACTCTCTCTAATGCTGTACTCTACTCTACTCTACTCTCTCTAATGCTCTACTCTACTCTCTCTAATGCTGAACTCTACTCTCTCTAATGCTCTACTCTACTCTACTCTAATGCTCTACTCTACTCTACTCTCTCAAATGCTCTACTCTACTCTACTCTCTCTAATGCTCTACTCTACTCTACTCTCTCTAATGCTCTACTCTACTCTCTCTAATGCTCTACTCTACTCTCTCTAATGCTCTACTCTACTCTACTCTCTCTAATGCTCTACTCTACTCTCTCTAATGCTTTACTCTACTCTACTCTCCCTAATGCTGTACTCTCCTCTACTCTCTCTAATGCTCTACTCTACTCTCTCTAATGCTCTACTCTACTCTACTCTAATGCTCTACTCTACTCTCTCTAATGCTCTACTCTACTCTACTCTCTCTAATTCTCTACTCTACTCTCTCTAATGCTCTACTCTACTCTCTCTAATGCTCTACTCTACTCTCTCTAATGCTCTACTCTACTCTCTCTAATGCTCTACTCTACTCTACTCTCTCTAATGCTGTACTCTACTCTACTCTCTCTAATGCTCTACTCTAGTCTCTCTAATGCTCTACTCTACTCTATTCTCTCTAATGCTGTACTCTCCTCTACTCTCTCTAATGCTCTACTCTACTCTCTCTAATGCTCTACTCTACTCTACTCTCTCTAATGCTGTACTCTACTCTACTCTCTCTAATGCTCTACTCTACTCTCTCTAATGCTCTACTCTACTCTACTCTCTCTAATGCTCTACTCTACTCTACTCTCTCTAATGCTCTACTCTACTCTCTCTAATGCTCTACTCTACTCTACTCTCTCTAATGCTCTACTCTACTCTCTCTAATGCTCTACTCTACTCTACTCTCTCTAATGCTCTACTCTACTCTCTCTAATGCTCTACTCTACTCTAATGCTCTACTCTACTCTACTCTCTCTAATGCTCTACTCTACTCTCTCTAATGCTCTACTCTACTCTCTCTAATGCTCTACTCGACTCTACTCTCTCTAATGCTGTACTCTACTCTACTCTCTCTAATGCTCTACTCTACTCTCTCTAATGCTCTACTCTACTCTACTCTCTCTAATGCTGTACTCTCCTCTACTCTCTCTAATGCTCTACTCTACTCTCTCTAATGCTCTACTCTACTCTACTCTAATGCTCTACTCTACTCTCTCTAATGCTCTACTCTACTCTACTCTCTCTAATGCTCTACTCTACTCTCTCTAATGCTCTACTCTACTCTACTCTAATGCTCTACTCTACTCTACTCTCTCTAATGCTCTACTCTACTCTACTCTCTCTAATGCTCTACTCTACTCTCTCTAATGCTCTACTCTACTCTACTCTCTCTAATGCTCTACTCTACTCTCTCTAATGCTCTACTCTACTCTACTCTCTCTAATGCTCTACTCTACTCTCTCTAATGCTGTACTCTACTATACTCTACTCCCTCTAATGCTCTACTCTACTCTACTCTCTCTAATGCTCTACTCTACTCTACTCTCTCTAATGCTCTACTCTACTCTACTCTCTCTAATGCTCTACTCTAATCTACTCTCTCTAATGCTGTACTCTACTCTACTCTCTCTAATGCTCTACTCTACTCTCTTTAATGCTCTACTCTACTCTACTCTCTCTAATGCTGTACTCGACTCTACTCTCTCTAATGCTCTACTCTACTCTCTCTAATGCTCTAGTCTATTCTACTCTCTCTAATGCTCTACTCTACTCTCTCGAATGCTGTACTCTACTCTCTCGAATGCTAAACTCTACTCTCTCTAATGCTGTACTCTACTCTCTCTAATGCTCTACTCTACTCTCTCTAATGCTCTACTCTACTCTCTCTAATGCTCTACTCTACTCTACTCTAATGCTCTACTCTACTCTACTCTCTCTAATGCTCTACTCTACTCTACTCTCTCTAATGCTCTACTCTACTCTCTCTAATGCTCTACTCTACTCTACTCTCTCTAATGCTGTACTCTACTCTACTCTCTCTAATGCTCTACTCTACTCTCTCTAATGCTGAACTCTACTCTCTCTAATGCTCTACTCTACTCTCTCTAATGCTCTACTCTACTCTACTCTAATGCTCTACTCTACTAAACTCTCTCTAATGCTCTACTCTACTCTCTCTAATGCTCTACTCTACTCTCTCTAATGCTCTACTCTACTCTACTCTAATGCTCTACTCTACTCTCTCTAATGCTCTACTCTACTCTCTCTAATGCTCTACTCTACTCTACTCTAATGCTCTACTCTACTCTACTCTCTCTAATGCTCTACTCTACTCTACTCTCTCTAATGCTCTACTCTACTCTACTCTCTCTAATGCTGTACTCTACTCTACTCTCTCTAATGCTCTACTCTACTCTCTCTAATGCTCTACTCTACTCTACTCTCTCTAATGCTGTACTCTCCTCTACTCTCTCTAATGCTCTACTCTACTCTCTCTAATGCTCTACTCTACTCTACTCTCTCTAATGCTGTACTCTACTCTACTCTCTCTAATGCTCTACTCTACTCTCTCTAATGCTCTACTCTACTCTCTCTAATGCTGTACTCTACTCTACTCTCTCTAATGCTCTACTCTACTCTACTCTCTCTAATGCTCTACTCTATTCTACTCTCTCTAATGCTCTACTCTACTCTACTCTCTCTAATGCTGTACTCTACTCTACTCTCTCTAATGCTCTACTCTACTCTACTCTCTCTAATGCTGTACTCTACTCTACTCTCTCTAATGCTCTACTCTACTCTCTCTAATGCTCTACTCTGCTCTACTCTCTCTAATGCTGTACTCTCCTCTACTCTCTCTAATGCTCTACTCTACTCTCTCTAATGCTCTACTCTACTCTCTCTAATGCTGTACTCTACTCTCTCTAATGCTCTACTCTACTCTCTCTAATGCTCTACTCTACTCTACTCTCTCTAATGCTGTACTCTACTCTACTCTCTCTAATGCTCTACTCTACTCTCTCTAATGCTCTACTCTACTCTACTCTCTCTAATGCTGTACTCTCCTCTACTCTCTCTAATGCTCTACTCTACTCTCTCTAATGCTCTACTCTACTCTCTCTAATGCTGTACTCTACTCTCTCTAATGCTCTACTCTACTCTCTCTAATGCTCTACTCTACGCTACTCTCTCTAATGCTGTACTCTACTCTACTCTCTATAATGCTCTACTCTACTCTACTCTCTCTAATGCTCTACTCTACTCTACTCTCTCTAATGCTCTAATCTACTCTACTCTCTCTAATGCTCTACTCTACTCTCTCGAATGCTGTACTCTACTCTCTCTAATGCTGTACTCTACTCTCTCTAATGCTCTACTCTACTCTGTCTAATGCTCTACTCTACTCTCTCTAATGCTCTACTCTACTCTACTCTCTCTAATGCTCTTCTCAACTCTCTCTAATGCTCTACTCTACTCTACTCTAATGCTCTACTCTACTCTACTCTCTCTAATGCTCTACTCTACTCTACTCTCTCTAATGCTCTACTCTACTCTCTCTAATGCTCTACTCTACTCTACTCTACTCTCTCTAATGCTGTACTCTACTCTACTCTCTCTAATGCTCTACTCTACTCTCTCTAATGCTCTACTCTACTCTCTCTAATGCTCTACTCTACTCTCTCTAATGCTCTACTCTACTCTACTCTCTCTAATGCTGTACTCTCCTCTACTCTCTCTAATGCTCTACTCTACTCTCTCTAATGCTGTACTCTACTCTACTCTCTCTAATGCTCTACTCTACTCTCTCTAATGCTCTACTCTACTCTACTCTCTCTAATGCTCTACGCTACTCTCTCTAATGCTCTACTCTACTCTCTCTAATGTTCTACTCTACTCTCTCTAATGCTCTACTCTACTCTGCTCTCTCTAATGCTCTACTCTACTCTCTCTAATGCTCTACTCTACTCTACTTTCTCTAATGCTCTACTCTACTCTCTCTAATGCTCTACTCTACTCTACTCTCTCTAATGCTCTACTCTACTCTCTCTAATGCTGTACTCTACTATACTCTACTCCCTCTAATGCTCTACTCTACTCTACTCTCTCTAATGCTCTACTCTACTCTACTATCTCTAATGCTCTACTCTAATCTACTCTCTCTAATGCTGTACTCTACTCTACTCTCTCTAATGCTCTACTCTACTCTACTCTCTCTAATGCTCTACTCTACTCTCTCTAATGCTCTACTCTACTCTACTCTCTCTAATGCTCTACTCTACTCTCTCTAATGCTCTACTCTACTCTACTCTCTCTAATGCTCTACTCTACTCTCTCTAATGCTGTACTCTACTCTACTCTACTCTCTCTAATGCTCTACTCTACTCTACTCTCTCTAATGCTCTACTCTACTCTACTCTTTCTAATGCTCTACTCTACTCTACTCTACTCTCTCTAATGCTCTACTCTACTCTACTCTCTCTAATGCTCTACTCTACTCTACTCTCTCTAATGCTCTACTTTACTCTACTCTCTCTAATGCTCTACTCTACTCTACTCTACTCTCTCTAATGCTCTACTCTACTCTACTCTCTCTAATGCTCTACTCTACTCTCTCTAATGCTCTACTCTACTCTACTCTCTCTAATGCTCTACTCTACTCTCTCTAATGCTCTACTCTACTCTCTCTAATGCTCTACTCTACTCTACTCTCTCTAATGCTCTACTCTACTCTCTCTAATGCTGTACTCTACTCTACTCTACTCTCTCTAATGCTCTACTCTACTCTACTCTCTCTAATGCTCTACTCTACTCTACTCTCTCTAATGCTCTACTCTACTCTACTCTACTCTCTCTAATGCTCTACTCTACTCTACTCTCTCTAATGCTCTACTCTACTCTACTCTCTCTAATGCTCTACTTTACTCTACTCTCTCTAATGCTCTACTCTACTCTACTCTACTCTCTCTAATGCTCTACTCTACTCTACTCTCTCTAATGCTCTACTCTACTCTCTCTAATGCTCTACTCTACTCTACTCTCTCTAATGCTCTACTCTACTCTCTCTAATGCTCTACTCTACTCTCTCTAATGCTCTACTCTACTCTACTCTCTCTAATGCTCTACTCTACTCTCTCTACTGCTCTACTCTACTCTCTCTAATGCTCTACTCTACTCTACTCTCTCTAATGCTCTACTCTACTCTCTCTAATGCTCTACTCTACTCTCTCTAATGCTCTACTCTACTCTAATGCTCTACTCTACTCTACTCTCTCTAATGCTCTACTCTACTCTCTCTAATGCTCTACTCTACTCTCTCTAATGCTCTACTCTACTCTACTCTCTCTAATGCTGTACTCTACTCTACTCTCTCTAATGCTCTACTCTACTCTCTCTAATGCTCTACTCTACTCTACTCTCTCTAATGCTGTACTCTCCTCTACTCTCTCTAATGCTCTACTCTACTCTCTATAATGCTCTACTCTACTCTACTCTAATGCTCTACTCTACTCTCTCTAATGCTCTACTCTACTCTACTCTCTCTAATGCTCTACTCTACTCTCTCTAATGCTCTACTCTACTCTACTCTAATGCTCTACTCTACTCTACTCTCTCTAATGCTCTACTCTACTCTACTCTCTCTAATGCTCTACTCTACTCTCTCTAATGCTCTACTCTACTCTACTCTCTCTAATGCTGTACTCTACTCTACTCTCTCTAATGCTCTACTCTACTCTCTCTAATGCTCTACTCTACTCTACTCTCTCTAATGCTGTACTCTCCTCTACTCTCTCTAATGCTCTACTCTACTCTCTCTAATGCTCTACTCTACTCTCTCTAATGCTGTACTCTACTCTACTCTCTCTAATGCTCTACTCTACTCTCTCTAATGCTCTACTCTACTCTACTCTCTCTAATGCTGTACTCTACTCTACTCTCTCTAATGCTCTACTCTACTCTCTCTAATGCTCTACTCTACTCTACTCTCTCTAATGCTCTAATCTACTCTACTCTCTCTAATGCTCTACTCTACTCTCTCGAATGCTGTACTCTACTCTCTCTAATGCTGTACTCTACTCTCTCTAATGCTCTACTCTACTCTGTCTAATGCTCTACTCTACTCTCTCTAATGCTCTACTCTACTCTACTCTCTCTAATGCTCTTCTCAACTCTCTCTAATGCTCTACTCTACTCTACTCTAATGCTCTACTCTACTCTACTCTCTCTAATGCTCTACTCTACTCTCTCTAATGCTCTACTCTACTCTCTCTAATGCTCTACTCTACTCTACTCTACTCTCTCTAATGCTGTACTCTACTCTACTCTCTCTAATGCTCTACTCTACTCTCTCTAATGCTCTACTATACTCTACTCTCTCTAATGCTGTACTCTCCTCTACTCTCTCTAATGCTCTACTCTACTCTCTCTAATGCTCTACTCTACTCTCTCTAATGCTGTACTCTACTCTACTCTCTCTAATGCTCTACTCTACTCTCTCTAATGCTCTACTCTACTCTACTCTCTCTAATGCTCTACGCTACTCTCTCTAATGCTCTACTCTACTCTCTCTAATGTTCTACTCTACTCTCTCTAATGCTCTACTCTACTCTGCTCTCTCTAATGCTCTACTCTACTCTCTCTAATGCTCTACTCTACTCTACTCTCTCTAATGCTCTACTCTACTCTCTCTAATGCTCTACTCTACTCTACTCTCTCTAATGCTCTACTCTACTCTCTCTAATGCTGTACTCTACTATACTCTACTCCCTCTAATGCTCTACTCTACTCTACTCTCTCTAATGCTCTACTCTACTCTACTCTCTCTAATGCTCTACTCTACTCTAATCTCTCTAATGCTCTACTCTAATCTACTCTCTCTAATGCTCTACTGTACTCTCTCTAATGCTCTACTCTACACTCTCTAATGCTCTACTCTACTCTACTCTCTCTAATGCTGTACTCTACTCTACTCTCTCTAATGCTCTACTCTACTCTCTCTAATGCTCTACTCTACTCTCTCTAATGCTCTACTCTACTCTCTCTAATGCTCTACTCTACTCTACTCTCTCTATTGCTCTACTCTACTCTCTCTAATGCTGTACTCTACTCTACTCTACTCTCTCTATTGCTCTACTCTACTCTACTCTCTCTAATGCTCTACTCTACTCTACTCTCTCTAATGCTCTACTCTACTCTACTCTACTCTCTCTAATGCTCTACTCTACTCTACTCTCTCTAATGCTCTACTCTACTCTACTCTCTCTAATGCTCTACTCTACTCTACTCTCTCTAATGCTCTACTCTACTCTCTAATGCTGTACTCTCTACTCTACTCTACCCTCTCTAATGCTGTACCTTACTCTACTCTCTCTAATGCTCTACTCTACTCTATTCTCTAATGCTCTACTCTACTCTACTCTACTCTCTCTAATGCTGTACCTTACTCTACTCTCTCTAATGCTCTACTCTACTCTCTCTAATGCTCTACTCTACTCTACTCTACTCTCTCTAATGCTGTACTCTCTACTCTACTCTACTCTCTCTAATGCTGTACTCTCTACTCTACTCTACTCTACTCTCTCTAATGCTGTACCTTACTCTACTCTCTCTAATGCTCTACTCTATTCTCTCTAATGCTCTACTCTACTCTCTCTAATGCTCTACTCTACTCTACTCTCTCTAATGCTCTACTCTACTCTCTCTAATGCTCTACTCTACTCTGCTCTCTCTAATGCTCTACTCTACTCTCTCTAATGCTCTACTCTACTCTACTCTCTCTAATGCTCTACTCTACTCTCTCTAATGCTCTACTCTACTCTACTCTCTCTAATGCTCTACTCTACTCTCTCTAATGCTGTACTCTACTATACTCTACTCCCTCTAATGCTCTACTCTACTCTACTCTCTCTAATGCTCTACTCTACTCTACTCTCTCTAATGCTCTACTCTACTCTACTCTCTCTAATGCTCTACTCTAATCTACTCTCTCTAATGCTGTACTCTACTCTACTCTCTCTAATGCTCTACTCTACTCTCTTTAATGCTCTACTCTACTCTACTCTCTCTAATGCTGTACTCGACTCTACTCTCTCTAATGCTCTACTCTACTCTCTCTAATGCTCTAGTCTATTCTACTCTCTCTAATGCTCTACTCTACTCTCTCGAATGCTGTACTCTACTCTCTCGAATGCTAAACTCTACTCTCTCTAATGCTGTACTCTACTCTCTCTAATGCTCTACTCTACTCTCTCTAATGCTCTACTCTACTCTCTCTAATGCTCTACTCTACTCTACTCTAATGCTCTACTCTACTCTACTCTCTCTAATGCTCTACTCTACTCTACTCTCTCTAATGCTCTACTCTACTCTCTCTAATGCTCTACTCTACTCTACTCTCTCTAATGCTGTACTCTACTCTACTCTCTCTAATGCTCTACTCTACTCTCTCTAATGCTGAACTCTACTCTCTCTAATGCTCTACTCTACTCTCTCTAATGCTCTACTCTACTCTACTCTAATGCTCTACTCTACTAAACTCTCTCTAATGCTCTACTCTACTCTCTCTAATGCTCTACTCTACTCTCTCTAATGCTCTACTCTACTCTACTCTAATGCTCTACTCTACTCTCTCTAATGCTCTACTCTACTCTCTCTAATGCTCTACTCTACTCTACTCTAATGCTCTACTCTACTCTACTCTCTCTAATGCTCTACTCTACTCTACTCTCTCTAATGCTCTACTCTACTCTACTCTCTCTAATGCTGTACTCTACTCTACTCTCTCTAATGCTCTACTCTACTCTCTCTAATGCTCTACTCTACTCTACTCTCTCTAATGCTGTACTCTCCTCTACTCTCTCTAATGCTCTACTCTACTCTCTCTAATGCTCTACTCTACTCTACTCTCTCTAATGCTGTACTCTACTCTACTCTCTCTAATGCTCTACTCTACTCTCTCTAATGCTCTACTCTACTCTCTCTAATGCTGTACTCTACTCTACTCTCTCTAATGCTCTACTCTACTCTACTCTCTCTAATGCTCTACTCTATTCTACTCTCTCTAATGCTCTACTCTACTCTACTCTATCTAATGCTCTACTCTACTCTCTCGAATGCTGTACTCTACTCTCTCTAATGCTGTACTCTACTCTCTCTAATGCTCTACTCTACTCTCTCTAATGCTGTACTCTACTCTCTCTAATGCTCTACTCTACTCTCTCTAATGCTCTACTCTACTCTCTCTAATGCTCTACTCTACTCTACTGTAATGCTCTACTCTACTCTACTCTCTCTAATGCTCTACTCTACTCTACTCTCTCTAATGCTCTACTCTACTCTCTCTAATGCTCTACTCTACTCTACTCTCTCTAATGCTGTACTCTACTCTACTCTACTCTCTCTAATGCTCTACTCTACTCTCTCTAATGCTGAACTCTACTCTCTCTAATGCTCTACTCTACTCTACTCTAATGCTCTACTCTACTCTACTCTCTCAAATGCTCTACTCTACTCTACTCTCTCTAATGCTCTACTCTACTCTCTCTAATGCTCTACTCTACTCTCTCTAATGCTCTACTCTACTCTCTCTAATGCTCTACTCTACTCTACTCTCTCTAATGCTCTACTCTACTCTCTCTAATGCTTTACTCTACTCTACTCTCCCTAATGCTGTACTCTCCTCTACTCTCTCTAATGCTCTACTCTACTCTCTCTAATGCTCTACTCTACTCTACTCTAATGCTCTACTCTACTCTCTCTAATGCTCTACTCTACTCTACTCTCTCTAATTCTCTACTCTACTCTCTCTAATGCTCTACTCTACTCTCTCTAATGCTCTACTCTACTCTCTCTAATGCTCTACTCTACTCTCTCTAATGCTCTACTCTACTCTACTCTCTCTAATGCTGTACTCTACTCTACTCTCTCTAATGCTCTACTCTAGTCTCTCTAATGCTCTACTCTACTCTATTCTCTCTAATGCTGTACTCTCCTCTACTCTCTCTAATGCTCTACTCTACTCTCTCTAATGCTCTACTCTACTCTACTCTCTCTAATGCTGTACTCTACTCTACTCTCTCTAATGCTCTACTCTACTCTCTCTAATGCTCTACTCTACTCTACTCTCTCTAATGCTCTACTCTACTCTACTCTCTCTAATGCTCTACTCTACTCTCTCTAATGCTCTACTCTACTCTACTCTCTCTAATGCTCTACTCTACTCTCTCTAATGCTCTACTCTACTCTACTCTCTCTAATGCTCTACTCTACTCTCTCTAATGCTCTACTCTACTCTAATGCTCTACTCTACTCTACTCTCTCTAATGCTCTACTCTACTCTCTCTAATGCTCTACTCTACTCTCTCTAATGCTCTACTCGACTCTACTCTCTCTAATGCTGTACTCTACTCTACTCTCTCTAATGCTCTACTCTACTCTCTCTAATGCTCTACTCTACTCTACTCTCTCTAATGCTGTACTCTCCTCTACTCTCTCTAATGCTCTACTCTACTCTCTCTAATGCTCTACTCTACTCTACTCTAATGCTCTACTCTACTCTCTCTAATGCTCTACTCTACTCTACTCTCTCTAATGCTCTACTCTACTCTCTCTAATGCTCTACTCTACTCTACTCTAATGCTCTACTCTACTCTACTCTCTCTAATGCTCTACTCTACTCTACTCTCTCTAATGCTCTACTCTACTCTCTCTAATGCTCTACTCTACTCTACTCTCTCTAATGCTCTACTCTACTCTCTCTAATGCTCTACTCTACTCTACTCTCTCTAATGCTCTACTCTACTCTCTCTAATGCTGTACTCTACTATACTCTACTCCCTCTAATGCTCTACTCTACTCTACTCTCTCTAATGCTCTACTCTACTCTACTCTCTCTAATGCTCTACTCTACTCTACTCTCTCTAATGCTCTACTCTAATCTACTCTCTCTAATGCTGTACTCTACTCTACTCTCTCTAATGCTCTACTCTACTCTCTTTAATGCTCTACTCTACTCTCTCTAATGCTGTACTCGACTCTACTCTCTCTAATGCTCTACTCTACTCTCTCTAATGCTCTAGTCTATTCTACTCTCTCTAATGCTCTACTCTACTCTCTCGAATGCTGTACTCTACTCTCTCGAATGCTAAACTCTACTCTCTCTAATGCTGTACTCTACTCTCTCTAATGCTCTACTCTACTCTCTCTAATGCTCTACTCTACTCTCTCTAATGCTCTACTCTACTCTACTCTAATGCTCTACTCTACTCTACTCTCTCTAATGCTCTACTCTACTCTACTCTCTCTAATGCTCTACTCTACTCTCTCTAATGCTCTACTCTACTCTACTCTCTCTAATGCTGTACTCTACTCTACTCTCTCTAATGCTCTACTCTACTCTCTCTAATGCTGAACTCTACTCTCTCTAATGCTCTACTCTACTCTCTCTAATGCTCTACTCTACTCTACTCTAATGCTCTACTCTACTAAACTCTCTCTAATGCTCTACTCTACTCTCTCTAATGCTCTACTCTACTCTCTCTAATGCTCTACTCTACTCTACTCTAATGCTCTACTCTACTCTCTCTAATGCTCTACTCTACTCTCTCTAATGCTCTACTCTACTCTACTCTAATGCTCTACTCTACTCTACTCTCTCTAATGCTCTACTCTACTCTACTCTCTCTAATGCTCTACTCTACTCTACTCTCTCTAATGCTGTACTCTACTCTACTCTCTCTAATGCTCTACTCTACTCTCTCTAATGCTCTACTCTACTCTACTCTCTCTAATGCTGTACTCTCCTCTACTCTCTCTAATGCTCTACTCTACTCTCTCTAATGCTCTACTCTACTCTACTCTCTCTAATGCTGTACTCTACTCTACTCTCTCTAATGCTCTACTCTACTCTCTCTAATGCTCTACTCTACTCTCTCTAATGCTGTACTCTACTCTACTCTCTCTAATGCTCTACTCTACTCTACTCTCTCTAATGCTCTACTCTATTCTACTCTCTCTAATGCTCTACTCTACTCTACTCTATCTAATGCTCTACTCTACTCTCTCGAATGCTGTACTCTACTCTCTCTAATGCTGTACTCTACTCTCTCTAATGCTCTACTCTACTCTCTCTAATGCTGTACTCTACTCTCTCTAATGCTCTACTCTACTCTCTCTAATGCTCTACTCTACTCTCTCTAATGCTCTACTCTACTCTACTGTAATGCTCTACTCTACTCTACTCTCTCTAATGCTCTACTCTACTCTACTCTCTCTAATGCTCTACTCTACTCTCTCTAATGCTCTACTCTACTCTACTCTCTCTAATGCTGTACTCTACTCTACTCTACTCTCTCTAATGCTCTACTCTACTCTCTCTAATGCTGAACTCTACTCTCTCTAATGCTCTACTCTACTCTACTCTAATGCTCTACTCTACTCTACTCTCTCAAATGCTCTACTCTACTCTACTCTCTCTAATGCTCTACTCTACTCTACTCTCTCTAATGCTCTACTCTACTCTCTCTAATGCTCTACTCTACTCTCTCTAATGCTCTACTCTACTCTACTCTCTCTAATGCTCTACTCTACTCTCTCTAATGCTTTACTCTACTCTACTCTCCCTAATGCTGTACTCTCCTCTACTCTCTCTAATGCTCTACTCTACTCTCTCTAATGCTCTACTCTACTCTCTCTAATGCTCTACTCTACTCTACTCTCTCTAATGCTCTACTCTACTCTCTCTAATGCTTTACTCTACTCTACTCTCCCTAATGCTGTACTCTCCTCTACTCTCTCTAATGCTCTACTCTACTCTCTCTAATGCTCTACTCTACTCTACTCTAATGCTCTACTCTACTCTCTCTAATGCTCTACTCTACTCTACTCTCTCTAATTCTCTACTCTACTCTCTCTAATGCTCTACTCTACTCTCTCTAATGCTCTACTCTACTCTCTCTAATGCTCTACTCTACTCTCTCTAATGCTCTACTCTACTCTACTCTCTCTAATGCTGTACTCTACTCTACTCTCTCTAATGCTCTACTCTAGTCTCTCTAATGCTCTACTCTACTCTATTCTCTCTAATGCTGTACTCTCCTCTACTCTCTCTAATGCTCTACTCTACTCTCTCTAATGCTCTACTCTACTCTACTCTCTCTAATGCTGTACTCTACTCTACTCTCTCTAATGCTCTACTCTACTCTCTCTAATGCTCTACTCTACTCTACTCTCTCTAATGCTCTACTCTACTCTACTCTCTCTAATGCTCTACTCTACTCTCTCTAATGCTCTACTCTACTCTACTCTCTCTAATGCTCTACTCTACTCTCTCTAATGCTCTACTCTACTCTACTCTCTCTAATGCTCTACTCTACTCTCTCTAATGCTCTACTCTACTCTAATGCTCTACTCTACTCTACTCTCTCTAATGCTCTACTCTACTCTCTCTAATGCTCTACTCTACTCTCTCTAATGCTCTACTCGACTCTACTCTCTCTAATGCTGTACTCTACTCTACTCTCTCTAATGCTCTACTCTACTCTCTCTAATGCTCTACTCTACTCTACTCTCTCTAATGCTGTACTCTCCTCTACTCTCTCTAATGCTCTACTCTACTCTCTCTAATGCTCTACTCTACTCTACTCTAATGCTCTACTCTACTCTCTCTAATGCTCTACTCTACTCTACTCTCTCTAATGCTCTACTCTACTCTCTCTAATGCTCTACTCTACTCTACTCTAATGCTCTACTCTACTCTACTCTCTCTAATGCTCTACTCTACTCTCTCTAATGCTCTACTCTACTCTCTCTAATGCTCTACTCGACTCTACTCTCTCTAATGCTGTACTCTACTCTACTCTCTCTAATGCTCTACTCTACTCTCTCTAATGCTCTACTCTACTCTACTCTCTCTAATGCTGTACTCTCCTCTACTCTCTCTAATGCTCTACTCTACTCTCTCTAATGCTCTACTCTACTATACTCTAATGCTCTACTCTACTCTCTCTAATGCTCTACTCTACTCTACTCTCTCTAATGCTCTACTCTACTCTCTCTAATGCTCTACTCTACTCTACTCTAATGCTCTACTCTACTCTACTCTCTCTAATGCTCTACTCTACTCTACTCTCTCTAATGCTCTACTCTACTCTCTCTAATGCTCTACTCTACTCTACTCTCTCTAATGCTCTACTCTACTCTCTCTAATGCTCTACTCTACTCTACTCTCTCTAATGCTCTACTCTACTCTCTCTAATGCTGTACTCTACTATACTCTACTCCCTCTAATGCTCTACTCTACTCTACTCTCTCTAATGCTCTACTCTACTCTACTCTCTCTAATGCTCTACTCTACTCTACTCTCTCTAATGCTCTACTCTAATCTACTCTCTCTAATGCTGTACTCTACTCTACTCTCTCTAATGCTCTACTCTACTCTCTTTAATGCTCTACTCTACTCTACTCTCTCTAATGCTGTACTCGACTCTACTCTCTCTAATGCTCTACTCTACTCTCTCTAATGCTCTAGTCTATTCTACTCTCTCTAATGCTCTACTCTACTCTCTCGAATGCTGTACTCTACTCTCTCGAATGCTAAACTCTACTCTCTCTAATGCTGTACTCTACTCTCTCTAATGCTCTACTCTACTCTCTCTAATGCTCTACTCTACTCTCTCTAATGCTCTACTCTACTCTACTCTAATGCTCTACTCTACTCTACTCTCTCTAATGCTCTACTCTACTCTACTCTCTCTAATGCTCTACTCTACTCTCTCTAATGCTCTACTCTACTCTACTCTCTCTAATGCTGTACTCTACTCTACTCTCTCTAATGCTCTACTCTACTCTCTCTAATGCTGAACTCTACTCTCTCTAATGCTCTACTCTACTCTCTCTAATGCTCTACTCTACTCTACTCTAATGCTCTACTCTACTAAACTCTCTCTAATGCTCTACTCTACTCTCTCTAATGCTCTACTCTACTCTCTCTAATGCTCTACTCTACTCTACTCTAATGCTCTACTCTACTCTCTCTAATGCTCTACTCTACTCTCTCTAATGCTCTACTCTACTCTACTCTAATGCTCTACTCTACTCTACTCTCTCTAATGCTCTACTCTACTCTACTCTCTCTAATGCTCTACTCTACTCTACTCTCTCTAATGCTGTACTCTACTCTACTCTCTCTAATGCTCTACTCTACTCTCTCTAATGCTCTACTCTACTCTACTCTCTCTAATGCTGTACTCTCCTCTACTCTCTCTAATGCTCTACTCTACTCTCTCTAATGCTCTACTCTACTCTACTCTCTCTAATGCTGTACTCTACTCTACTCTCTCTAATGCTCTACTCTACTCTCTCTAATGCTCTACTCTACTCTCTCTAATGCTGTACTCTACTCTACTCTCTCTAATGCTCTACTCTACTCTACTCTCTCTAATGCTCTACTCTATTCTACTCTCTCTAATGCTCTACTCTACTCTACTCTATCTAATGCTCTACTCTACTCTCTCGAATGCTGTACTCTACTCTCTCTAATGCTGTACTCTACTCTCTCTAATGCTCTACTCTACTCTCTCTAATGCTGTACTCTACTCTCTCTAATGCTCTACTCTACTCTCTCTAATGCTCTACTCTACTCTCTCTAATGCTCTACTCTACTCTACTGTAATGCTCTACTCTACTCTACTCTCTCTAATGCTCTACTCTACTCTACTCTCTCTAATGCTCTACTCTACTCTCTCTAATGCTCTACTCTACTCTACTCTCTCTAATGCTGTACTCTACTCTACTCTACTCTCTCTAATGCTCTACTCTACTCTCTCTAATGCTGAACTCTACTCTCTCTAATGCTCTACTCTACTCTACTCTAATGCTCTACTCTACTCTACTCTCTCAAATGCTCTACTCTACTCTACTCTCTCTAATGCTCTACTCTACTCTACTCTCTCTAATGCTTTACTCTACTCTCTCTAATGCTCTACTCTACTCTCTCTAATGCTCTACTCTACTCTACTCTCTCTAATGCTCTACTCTACTCTCTCTAATGCTTTACTCTACTCTACTCTCCCTAATGCTGTACTCTCCTCTACTCTCTCTAATGCTCTACTCTACTCTCTCTAATGCTCTACTCTACTCTACTCTAATGCTCTACTCTACTCTCTCTAATGCTCTACTCTACTCTACTCTCTCTAATTCTCTACTCTACTCTCTCTAATGCTCTACTCTACTCTCTCTAATGCTCTACTCTACTCTCTCTAATGCTCTACTCTACTCTCTCTAATGCTCTACTCTACTCTACTCTCTCTAATGCTGTACTCTACTCTACTCTCTCTAATGCTCTACTCTAGTCTCTCTAATGCTCTACTCTACTCTATTCTCTCTAATGCTGTACTCTCCTCTACTCTCTCTAATGCTCTACTCTACTCTCTCTAATGCTCTACTCTACTCTACTCTCTCTAATGCTGTACTCTACTCTACTCTCTCTAATGCTCTACTCTACTCTCTCTAATGCTCTACTCTACTCTACTCTCTCTAATGCTCTACTCTACTCTACTCTCTCTAATGCTCTACTCTACTCTCTCTAATGCTCTACTCTACTCTACTCTCTCTAATGCTCTACTCTACTCTCTCTAATGCTCTACTCTACTCTACTCTCTCTAATGCTCTACTCTACTCTCTCTAATGCTCTACTCTACTCTAATGCTCTACTCTACTCTACTCTCTCTAATGCTCTACTCTACTCTCTCTAATGCTCTACTCTACTCTCTCTAATGCTCTACTCGACTCTACTCTCTCTAATGCTGTACTCTACTCTACTCTCTCTAATGCTCTACTCTACTCTCTCTAATGCTCTACTCTACTCTACTCTCTCTAATGCTGTACTCTCCTCTACTCTCTCTAATGCTCTACTCTACTCTCTCTAATGCTCTACTCTACTCTACTCTAATGCTCTTCTCTACTCTCTCTAATGCTCTACTCTACTCTACTCTCTCTAATGCTCTACTCTACTCTCTCTAATGCTCTACTCTACTCTACTCTAATGCTCTACTCTACTCTACTCTCTCTAATGCTCTACTCTACTCTACTCTCTCTAATGCTCTACTCTACTCTCTCTAATGCTCTACTCTACTCTACTCTCTCTAATGCTGTACTCTACTCTACTCTCTCTAATGCTCTACTCTACTCTCTCTAATGCTCTACTCTGCTCTACTCTCTCTAATGCTGTACTCTCCTCTACTCTCTCTAATGCTCTACTCTACTCTCTCTAATGCTCTACTCTACTCTCTCTAATGCTGTACTCTACTCTCTCTAATGCTCTACTCTACTCTCTCTAATGCTCTACTCTACTCTACTCTCTCTAATGCTGTACTCTACTCTACTCTCTCTAATGCTCTACTCTACTCTCTCTAATGCTCTACTCTACTCTCTCTAATGCTGTACTCTACTCTCTCTAATGCTCTACTCTACTCTCTCTAATGCTCTACTCTACGCTACTCTCTCTAATGCTGTACTCTACTCTACTCTCTATAATGCTCTACTCTACTCTACTCTCTCTAATGCTCTACTCTACTCTACTCTCTCTAATGCTCTAATCTACTCTACTCTCTCTAATGCTCTACTCTACTCTCTCGAATGCTGTACTCTACTCTCTCTAATGCTGTACTCTACTCTCTCTAATGCTCTACTCTACTCTGTCTAATGCTCTACTCTACTCTCTCTAATGCTCTACTCTACTCTACTCTCTCTAATGCTCTTCTCAACTCTCTCTAATGCTCTACTCTACTCTACTCTAATGCTCTACTCTACTCTACTCTCTCTAATGCTCTACTCTACTCTCTCTAATGCTCTACTCTACTCTGCTCTACTCTCTCTAATGCTGTACTCTACTCTACTCTCTCTAATGCTCTACTCTACTCTCTCTAATGCTCTACTCTACTCTCTCTAATGCTCTACTCTACTCTCTCTAATGCTCTACTCTACTCTACTCTCTCTAATGCTGTACTCTCCTCTACTCTCTCTAATGCTCTACTCTACTCTCTCTAATGCTGTACTCTACTCTACTCTCTCTAATGCTCTACTCTACTCTCTCTAATGCTCTACTCTACTCTACTCTCTCTAATGCTCTACGCTACTCTCTCTAATGCTCTACTCTACTCTCTCTAATGTTCTACTCTACTCTCTCTAATGCTCTACTCTACTCTGCTCTCTCTAATGCTCTACTCTACTCTCTCTAATGCTCTACTCTACTCTACCCTCTCTAATGCTCTACTCTACTCTCTCTAATGCTCTACTCTACTCTACTCTCTCTAATGCTCTACTCTACTCTCTCTAATGCTGTACTCTACTATACTCTACTCCCTCTAATGCTCTACTCTACTCTACTCTCTCTAATGCTCTACTCTACTCTACTCTCTCTAATGCTCTACTCTACTCTACTCTCTCTAATGCTCTACTCTAATCTACTCTCTCTAATGCTGTACTCTACTCTACTCTCTCTAATGCTCTACTCTACTCTACTCTCTCTAATGCTCTACTCTACTCTCTCTAATGCTCTACTCTACTCTACTCTCTCTAATGCTCTACTCTACTCTCTCTAATGCTCTACTCTACTCTTCTCTCTCTAATGCTCTACTCTACTCTCTCTAATGCTGTACTCTACTCTACTCTACTCTCTCTAATGCTCTACTCTACTCTACTCTCTCTAATGCTCTACTCTACTCTACTCTCTCTAATGCTCTACTCTACTCTACTCTACTCTCTCTAATGCTCTACTCTACTCTACTCTCTCTAATGCTCTACTCTACTCTACTCTCTCTAATGCTCTACTTTACTCTACTCTCTCTAATGCTCTACTCTACTCTACTCTACTCTCTCTAATGCTCTACTCTACTCTACTCTCTCTAATGCTCTACTCTACTCTACTCTCTCTAATGCTCTACTCTACTCTCTCTAATGCTCTACTCTACTCTACTCTCTCTAATGCTCTACTCTACTCTCTCTAATGCTCTACTCTACTCTCTCTAATGCTCTACTCTACTCTACTCTCTCTAATGCTCTACTCTACTCTCTCTACTGCTCTACTCTACTCTCTCTAATGCTCTACTCTACTCTACTCTCTCTAATGCTCTACTCTACTCTCTCTAATGCTCTACTCTACTCTAATGCTCTACTCTACTCTACTCTCTCTAATGCTCTACTCTACTCTCTCTAATGCTCTACTCTACTCTCTCTAATGCTCTACTCTACTCTACTCTCTCTAATGCTGTACTCTACTCTACTCTCTCTAATGCTCTACTCTACTCTCTCTAATGCTCTACTCTACTCTACTCTCTCTAATGCTGTACTCTCCTCTACTCTCTCTAATGCTCTACTCTACTCTCTATAATGCTCTACTCTACTCTACTCTAATGCTCTACTCTACTCTCTCTAATGCTCTACTCTACTCTACTCTCTCTAATGCTCTACTCTACTCTCTCTAATGCTCTACTCTACTCTACTCTAATGCTCTACTCTACTCTACTCTCTCTAATGCTCTACTCTACTCTACTCTCTCTAATGCTCTACTCTACTCTCTCTAATGCTCTACTCTACTCTACTCTCTCTAATGCTGTACTCTACTCTACTCTCTCTAATGCTCTACTCTACTCTCTCTAATGCTCTACTCTACTCTCTCTAATGCTGTACTCTCCTCTACTCTCTCTAATGCTCTACTCTACTCTCTCTAATGCTCTACTCTACTCTCTCTAATGCTGTACTCTACTCTACTCTCTCTAATGCTCTACTCTACTCTCTCTAATGCTCTACTCTACTCTACTCTCTCTAATGCTGTACTCTACTCTACTCTCTCTAATGCTCTACTCTACTCTACTCTCTCTAATGCTCTACTCTACTCTACTCTCTCTAATGCTCTAATCTACTCTACTCTCTCTAATGCTCTACTCTACTCTCTCGAATGCTGTACTCTACTCTCTCTAATGCTGTACTCTACTCTCTCTAATGCTCTACTCTACTCTGTCTAATGCTCTACTCTACTCTCACTAATGCTCTACTCTACTCTACTCTCTCTAATGCTCTTCTCAACTCTCTCTAATGCTCTACTCTACTCTACTCTAATGCTCTACTCTACTCTACTCTCTCTAATGCTCTACTCTACTCTCTCTAATGCTCTACTCTACTCTCTCTAATGCTGTACTCTACTCTACTCTCTCTAATGCTCTACTCTACTCTCTCTAATGCTCTACTCTACTCTACTCTCTCTAATGCTGTACTCTCCTCTACTCTCTCTAATGCTCTACTCTACTCTCTCTAATGCTCTACTCTACTCTCTCTAATGCTGTACTCTACTCTACTCTCTCTAATGCTCTACTCTACTCTCTCTAATGCTCTACTCTACTCTACTCTCTCTAATGCTCTACGCTACTCTCTCTAATGCTCTACTCTACTCTCTCTAATGTTCTACTCTACTCTCTCTAATGCTCTACTCTACTCTGCTCTCTCTAATGCTCTACTCTACTCTCTCTAATGCTCTACTCTACTCTACTCTCTCTAATGCTCTACTCTACTCTCTCTAATGCTCTACTCTACTCTACTCTCTCTAATGCTCTACTCTACTCTCTCTAATGCTGTACTCTACTATACTCTACTCCCTCTAATGCTCTACTCTACTCTACTCTCTCTAATGCTCTACTCTACTCTACTCTCTCTAATGCTCTACTCTACTCTAATCTCTCTAATGCTCTACTCTAATCTACTCTCTCTAATGCTGTACTCTACTCTACTCTCTCTAATGCTCTACTCTACTCTACTCTCTGTAATGCTCTACTCTACTCTCTCTAATGCTCTACTCTACTCTACTCTCTCTAATGCTCTACTCTACTCTCTCTAATGCTCTACTCTACTCTACTCTCTCTATTGCTCTACTCTACTCTCTCTAATGCTGTACTCTACTCTACTCTACTCTCTCTATTGCTCTACTCTACTCTACTCTCTCTAATGCTCTACTCTACTCTACTCTCTCTAATGCTCTACTCTACTCTACTCTACTCTCTCTAATGCTCTACTCTACTCTACTCTCTCTAATGCTCTACTCTACTCTACTCTCTCTAATGCTCTACTCTACTCTACTCTCTCTAATGCTCTACTCTACTCTCTAATGCTGTACTCTCTACTCTACTCTACCCTCTCTAATGCTGTACCTTACTCTACTCTCTCTAATGCTCTACTCTACTCTATTCTCTAATGCTCTACTCTACTCTACTCTACTCTACTCTCTCTAATGCTGTACCTTACTCTACTCTCTCTAATGCTCTACTCTACTCTCTCTAATGCTCTACTCTACTCTACTCTACTCTCTCTAATGCTGTACTCTCTACTCTACTCTACTCTACTCTCTCTAATGCTGTACTCTCTACTCTACTCTACTCTACTCTACTCTCTCTAATGCTGTACCTTACTCTACTCTCTCTAATGCTCTACTCTATTCTCTCTAATGCTCTACTCTACTCTACTCTACTCTCTCTAATGCTGTACTCTACTCTACTCTCTCTAATGCTCTACTCTACTCTCTTTAATGCTCTACTCTACTCTACTCTCTCTAATGCTGTACTCGACTCTACTCTCTCTAATGCTCTACTCTACTCTCTCTAATGCTCTACTCTATTCTACTCTCTCTAATGCTCTACTCTACTCTCTCGAATGCTGTACTCTACTCTCTCTAATGCTAAACTCTACTCTCTCTAATGCTGTACTCTACTCTCTCTAATGCTCTACTCTACTCTCTCTAATGCTCTACTCTACTCTCTCTAATGCTCTACTCTACTCTACTCTAATGCTCTACTCTACTCTACTCTCTCTAATGCTCTACTCTACTCTACTCTCTCTAATGCTCTACTCTACTCTCTCTAATGCTCTACTCTACTCTACTCTCTCTAATGCTGTACTCTACTCTACTCTCTCTAATGCTCTACTCTACTCTCTCTAATGCTGAACTCTACTCTCTCTAATGCTCTACTCTACTCTCTCTAATGCTCTACTCTACTCTACTCTAATGCTCTACTCTACTAAACTCTCTCTAATGCTCTACTCTACTCTCTCTAATGCTCTACTCTACTCTCTCTAACGCTCTACTCTACTCTACTCTAATGCTCTACTCTACTCTCTCTAATGCTCTACTCTACTATCTCTAATGCTCTACTCTACTCTACTCTAATGCTCTACTCTACTCTACTCTCTCTAATGCTCTACTCTACTCTACTCTCTCTAATGCTCTACTCTACTCTACTCTCTCTAATGCTGTACTCTACTCTACTCTCTCTAATGCTCTACTCTACTCTCTCTAATGCTCTACTCTACTCTACTCTCTCTAATGCTGTACTCTACTCTACTCTCTCTAATGCTCTACTCTACTCTCTCTAATGCTCTACTCTACTCTACTCTCTCTAATGCTCTACTCTACTCTCTCTAATGCTCTACTCTACTCTACTCTCTCTAATGCTGTACTCTACTCTACTCTCTCTAATGCTCTACTCTACTCTCTCTAATGCTCTACTCTACTCTCTCTAATGCTGTACTCTACTCTACTCTCTCTAATGCTCTACTCTACTCTACTCTCTCTAATGCTCTACTCTATTCTACTCTCTCTAATGCTCTACTCTACTCTACTCTATCTAATGCTCTACTCTACTCTCTCGAATGCTGTACTCTACTCTCTCTAATGCTGTACTCTACTCTCTCTAATGCTCTACTCTACTCTCTCTAATGCTGTACTCTACTCTCTCTAATGCTCTACTCTACTCTCTCTAATGCTCTACTCTACTCTCTCTAATGCTCTACTCTACTCTACTGTAATGCTCTACTCTACTCTCTCTAATGCTCTACTCTACTCTACTCTCTCTAATGCTCTACTCTACTCTCTCTAATGCTCTACTCTACTCTACTCTCTCTAATGCTGTACTCTACTCTACTCTACTCTCTCTAATGCTCTACTCTACTCTCTCTAATGCTGAACTCTACTCTCTCTAATGCTCTACTCTACTCTACTCTAATGCTCTACTCTACTCTACTCTCTCAAATGCTCTACTCTACTCTACTCTCTCTAATGCTCTACTCTACTCTACTCTCTCTAATGCTCTACTCTACTCTCTCTAATGCTCTACTCTACTCTCTCTAATGCTCTACTCTACTCTACTCTCTCTAATGCTCTACTCTACTCTCTCTAATGCTCTACTCTACTCTACTCTCCCTAATGCTGTACTCTCCTCTACTCTCTCTAATGCTCTACTCTACTCTCTCTAATGCTCTACTCTACTCTACTCTAATGTTCTACTCTACTCTCTCTAATGCTCTACTCTACTCTACTCTCTCTAATTCTCTACTCTACTCTCTCTAATGCTCTACTCTACTCTCTCTAATGCTCTACTCTACTCTCTCTAATGCTCTACTCTACTCTCTCTAATGCTCTACTCTACTCTACTCTCTCTAATGCTGTACTCTACTCTACTCTCTCTAATGCTCTACTCTACTCTATTCTCTCTAATGCTGTACTCTCCTCTACTCTCTCTAATGCTCTACTCTACTCTCTCTAATGCTCTACTCTACTCTACTCTCTCTAATGCTGTACTCTACTCTACTCTCTCTAATGCTCTACTCTACTCTCTCTAATGCTCTACTCTACTCTACTCTCTCTAATGCTCTACTCTACTCTACTCTCTCTAATGCTCTACTCTACTCTCTCTAATGCTCTACTCTACTCTACTCTCTCTAATGCTCTACTCTACTCTCTCTAATGCTCTACTCTACTCTACTCTCTCTAATGCTCTACTCTACTCTCTCTAATGCTCTACTCTACTCTAATGCTCTACTCTACTCTACTCTCTCTAATGCTCTACTCTACTCTCTCTAATGCTCTACTCTACTCTCTCTAATGCTCTACTCGACTCTACTCTCTCTAATGCTGTACTCTACTCTACTCTCTCTAATGCTCTACTCTACTCTCTCTAATGCTCTACTCTACTCTACTCTCTCTAATGCTGTACTCTCCTCTACTCTCTCTAATGCTCTACTCTACTCTCTCTAATGCTCTACTCTACTCTACTCTAATGCTCTACTCTACTCTCTCTAATGCTCTACTCTACTCTACTCTCTCTAATGCTCTACTCTACTCTCTCTAATGCTCTACTCTACTCTACTCTAATGCTCTACTCTACTCTACTCTCTCTAATGCTCTACTCTACTCTACTCTCTCTAATGCTCTACTCTACTCTCTCTAATGCTCTACTCTACTCTACTCTCTCTAATGCTGTACTCTACTCTACTCTCTCTAATGCTCTACTCTACTCTCTCTAATGCTCTACTCTGCTCTACTCTCTCTAATGCTGTACTCTCCTCTACTCTCTCTAATGCTCTACTCTACTCTCTCTAATGCTCTACTCTACTCTCTCTAATGCTGTACTCTACTCTCTCTAATGCTCTACTCTACTCTCTCTAATGCTCTACTCTACTCTACTCTCTCTAATGCTGTACTCTACTCTACTCTCTCTAATGCTCTACTCTACTCTCTCTAATTCTCTACTCTACTCTCTCTAATGCTGTACTCTACTCTCTCTAATGCTCTACTCTACTCTCTCTAATGCTCTACTCTACGCTACTCTCTCTAATGCTGTACTCTACTCTACTCTCTATAATGCTCTACTCTACTCTACTCTCTCTAATGCTCTACTCTACTCTACTCTCTCTAATGCTCTAATCTACTCTACTCTCTCTAATGCTCTACTCTACTCTCTCGAATGCTGTACTCTACTCTCTCTAATGCTGTACTCTACTCTCTCTAATGCTCTACTCTACTCTGTCTAATGCTCTACTCTACTCTCTCTAATGCTCTACTCTACTCTACTCTCTCTAATGCTCTTCTCTACTCTCTCTAATGCTCTACTCTACTCTACTCTCTCTAATGCTCTACTCTACTCTCTCTAATGCTCTACTCTACTCTGCTCTACTCTCTCTAATGCTGTACTCTACTCTACTCTCTCTAATGCTCTACTCTACTCTCTCTAATGCTCTACTCTACTTTCTCTAATGCTCTACTCTACTCTCTCTAATGCTCTACTCTACTCTACTCTCTCTAATGCTGTACTCTCCTCTACTCTCTCTAATGCTCTACTCTACTCTCTCTAATGCTGTACTCTACTCTACTCTCTCTAATGCTCTACTCTACTCTCTCTAATGCTCTACTCTACTCTACTCTCTCTAATGCTCTACGCTACTCTCTCTAATGCTCTACTCTACTCTCTCTAATGTTCTACTCTACTCTCTCTAATGCTCTACTCTACTCTGCTCTCTCTAATGCTCTACTCTACTCTCTCTAATGCTCTACTCTACTCTACCCTCTCTAATGCTCTACTCTACTCTCTCTAATGCTCTACTCTACTCTACTCTCTCTAATGCTCTACTCTACTCTCTCTAATGCTGTACTCTACTATACTCTACTCCCTCTAATGCTCTACTCTGCTCTACTCTCTCTAATGCTCTACTCTACTCTACTCTCTCTAATGCTCTACTCTACTCTACTCTCTCTAATGCTCTACTCTAATCTACTCTCTCTAATGCTGTACTCTACTCTACTCTCTCTAATGCTCTACTCTACTCTACTCTCTCTAATGCTCTACTCTACTCTCTCTAATGCTCTACTCTACTCTACTCTCTCTAATGCTCTACTCTACTCTCTCTAATGCTCTACTCTACTCTACTCTCTCTAATGCTCTACTCTACTCTCTCTAATGCTGTACTCTACTCTACTCTACTCTCTCTAATGCTCTACTCTACTCTACTCTCTCTAATGCTCTACTCTACTCTACTCTCTCTAATGCTCTACTCTACTCTACTCTACTCTCTCTAATGCTCTACTCTACTCTACTCTCTCTAATGCTCTACTCTACTCTACTCTCTCTAATGCTCTACTTTACTCTACTCTCTCTAATGCTCTACTCTACTCTACTCTCTCTAATGCTCTACTCTACTCTACTCTCTCTAATGCTCTACTCTACTCTACTCTCTCTAATGCTCTACTCTACTCTCTCTAATGCTCTACTCTACTCTCTCTAATGCTCTACTCTACTCTCTCTAATGCTCTACTCTACTCTCTCTAATGCTCTACTCTACTCTACTCTCTCTAATGCTCTACTCTACTCTCTCTACTGCTCTACTCTACTCTCTCTAATGCTCTACTCTACTCTACTCTCTCTAATGCTCTACTCTACTCTCTCTAATGCTCTACTCTACTCTAATGCTCTACTCTACTCTACTCTCTCTAATGCTCTACTCTACTCTCTCTAATGCTCTACTCTACTCTCTCTAATGCTCTACTCTACTCTACTCTCTCTAATGCTGTACTCTACTCTACTCTATCTAATGCTCTACTCTACTCTCTCTAATGCTCTACTCTACTCTACTCTCTCTAATGCTGTACTCTCCTCTACTCTCTCTAATGCTCTACTCTACTCTCTATAATGCTCTACTCTACTCTACTCTAATGCTCTACTCTACTCTCTCTAATGCTCTACTCTACTCTACTCTCTCTAATGCTCTACTCTACTCTCTCTAATGCTCTACTCTACTCTACTCTAATGCTCTACTCTACTCTACTCTCTCTAATGCTCTACTCTACTCTACTCTCTCTAATGCTCTACTCTACTCTCTCTAATGCTCTACTCTACTCTACTCTCTCTAATGCTGTACTCTACTCTACTCTCTCTAATGCTCTACTCTACTCTCTCTAATGCTCTACTCTACTCTACTCTCTCTAATGCTGTACTCTCCTCTACTCTCTCTAATGCTCTACTCTACTCTCTCTAATGCTCTACTCTACTCTCTCTAATGCTGTACTCTACTCTACTCTCTCTAATGCTCTACTCTACTCTCTCTAATGCTCTACTCTACTCTACTCTCTCTAATGCTGTACTCTACTCTACTCTCTCTAATGCTCTACTCTACTCTACTCTCTCTAATGCTCTACTCTACTCTACTCTCTCTAATGCTCTACTCTACTCTACTCTCTCTAATGCTCTAATCTACTCTACTCTCTCTAATGCTCTACTCTACTCTCTCGAATGCTCTACTCTACTCTCTCTAATGCTGTACTCTACTCTCTCTAATGCTCTACTCTACTCTGTCTAATGCTCTACTCTACTCTCACTAATGCTCTACTCTACTCTACTCTCTCTAATGCTCTTCTCAACTCTCTCTAATGCTCTACTCTACTCTACTCTAATGCTCTACTCTACTCTACTCTCTCTAATGCTCTACTCTACTCTCTCTAATGCTCTACTCTACTCTCTCTAATGCTCTACTCTACTCTACTCTACTCTCTCTAATGCTGTACTCTACTCTACTCTCTCTAATGCTCTACTCTACTCTCTCTAATGCTCTACTCTACTCTACTCTCTCTAATGCTGTACTCTCCTCTACTCTCTCTAATGCTCTACTCTACTCTCTCTAATGCTCTACTCTACTCTCTCTAATGCTGTACTCTACTCTACTCTCTCTAATGCTCTACTCTACTCTCTCTAATGCTCTACTCTACTCTACTCTCTCTAATGCTCTACGCTACTCTCTCTAATGCTCTACTCTACTCTCTCTAATGTTCTACTCTACTCTCTCTAATGCTCTACTCTACTCTGCTCTCTCTAATGCTCTACTCTACTCTCTCTAATGCTCTACTCTACTCTCTCTAATGCTCTACTCTACTCTACTCTCTCTAATGCTCTACTCTACTCTCTCTAATGCTGTACTCTACTATACTCTACTCCCTCTAATGCTCTACTCTACTCTACTCTCTCTAATGCTCTACTCTACTCTACTCTCTCTAATGCTCTACTCTACTCTAATCTCTCTAATGCTCTACTCTAATCTACTCTCTCTAATGCTGTACTCTACTCTACTCTCTCTAATGCTCTACTCTACTCTACTCTCTCTAATGCTCTACTCTACTCTCTCTAATGCTCTACTCTACTCTACTCTCTCTAATGCTCTACTCTACTCTCTCTAATGCTCTACTCTACTCTACTCTCTCTATTGCTCTACTCTACTCTCTCTAATGCTGTACTCTACTCTACTCTACTCTCTCTATTGCTCTACTCTACTCTACTCTCTCTAATGCTCTACTCTACTCTACTCTCTCTAATGCTCTACTCTACTCTACTCTACTCTCTCTAATGCTCTACTCTACTCTACTCTCTCTAATGCTCTACTCTACTCTACTCTCTCTAATGCTCTACTCTACTCTACTCTCTCTAATGCTCTACTCTACTCTCTAATGCTGTACTCTCTACTCTACTCTACCCTCTCTAATGCTGTACCTTACTCTACTCTCTCTAATGCTCTACTCTACTCTATTCTCTAATGCTCTACTCTACTCTACTCTACTCTCTCTAATGCTGTACCTTACTCTACTCTCTCTAATGCTCTACTCTACTCTCTCTAATGCTCTACTCTACTCTACTCTACTCTCTCTAATGCTGTACTCTCTACTCTACTCTACTCTACTCTCTCTAATGCTGTACTCTCTACTCTACTCTACTCTACTCTCTCTAATGCTGTACCTTACTCTACTCTCTCTAATGCTCTACTCTATTCTCTCTAATGCTCTACTCTACTCTACTCTACTCTCTCTAATGCTGTACTCTACTCTACTCTCTCTAATGCTGTACCTTACTCTACTCTCTCTAATGCTCTACTCTACTCTCTCTAATGCTCTACTCTACTCTACTCTACTCTACTCTCTCTAATGCTGTACTCTACTCTCTCTAATGCTCTACTCTACTCTACTATACTCTCTCTAATGCTCTACTCTACTCTACTCTACTCTCTCTAATGCTCTACTCTACTCTCTCTAATGCTCTACTCTACTCTACTCTCTCGAATGCTGTACTCTACTCTCTCTAATGCTGTACTCTACTATCTCTAATGCTGAACTCTACTCTCTCTAATGCTCTACTCTACTCTACTCTCTCTAATGCTCTACTCTACTCTCTCTAATGCTCTACTCTACTCTACTCTCTCTAATGCTGTACTCTACTCTACTCTCTCTAATGCTCTACTCTACTCTACTCTCTCTAATGCTGTACTCTACTCTACTCTCTCTAATGCTCTACTCTACTCTACTCTCTCTAATGCTGTACTCTCTACTCTACTCTACTCCAAACTCCATCAAATAGAATATTTATTGACAAGTGATTCAACACACTCATGCTCATACAGACACACAAACACTGCATGAATTGGAGCTGTACTAGAGCGGTACTGGAGTCAGTGGATTAGAGCTGGACTAGAGTCAGTGGAATAGAGCTGGACTGGAGTCAGTGGATTAGAGCTGGACTAGAGTCAGTGGATTAGAGCTGGACTTTAGTCAGTGGAATAGAGCTGGACTAGAGTCAGTGGATTAGAGCTGGACTGGAGTCAGTGGATTAGAGCTGGACTGGAGTCAGTGGATTAGAGTTGGACTGGAGTCAGTGGATTAGAGCTGGACTGGAGTCAGTGGATTAGAGCTGGACTGGAGTCAGTGAATTAGAGCTGGACTGGAGTCAGTGGATTAGAGTTGTACTGGAGTCAGTGGATTAGAGCTGGACTGGAGTCAGTGAATTAGAGCTGGACTGGAGTCAGTGGATTAGAGCTGTACTGGAGTCAGTGGATTAGAGCTGTACTGGAGTAAGTGGATTAGAGCTGTACTATCTCCCCTCCATCCCTCCATCCCTCCATCCCTCCATCCCTCCCCTCCATCCATCCATCCCTCCATCCCCTCCCCTCCATCCCTCCCCTCCCCTCCCCTCCATCCCTCCCCTCCATCCATCCCTCCCTTCCCTCCATCCCTCCACTCTATCCATCTCTCCCCTCCATCCATTCCTCCATCCCTCCCCTCCCTCCATCCCTCCATCCCTCCATCCCTCCATCCCTCCCCTCCATCCCTCCATCCCTCCCTCCCTTCCCTCCATCCCTCCATCCCTCCCCTCCATCCCTCCATCCCTCCATCCCTCCCTCCCTTCCCTCCATCCCTCCACTCTATCCATCTCTCCCCTCCATCCATTCCTCCATCCCTCCCCTCCCTCCATCCCTCCCTCCCTTCCCTCCATCCCTCCATCCATCCCCTCCATCCCTCCATCCCTCCATCCCTCCCTCCCTTCCCTCCATCCCTCCATCCCTCCCCTCCATCCCTCCCCTCCCCTCCATCCCTCCCTCCCTCCCCTCCATCCCTCCCCTCCATCCCTCCCTCCCTCCCCTCCATCCCTCCCCTCCCATCCCCTCCATCCCTCCCCTCCCATCCCCTCCCCTCCATCCATCCCCTCCATCCATCCCCTCCATCCCATCCCCTCCATCCCCTCCCCTCCCCTCCCCTCCATCCCTCCCTCCCTTCCCTCCATCCCTCCATCTATCCCCTCCCCTCCATCCCTCCCCTCCCCTCCCCTCCATCCCTCCCTCCCTTCCCTCCATCCCCTCCATCCCTCCCCTCCCCTCCATCCCTCCCTCCCTTCCCTCCACCCCTCCATCCATCCCCTCCCCTCCATCCCTCCCTCCCTCCCCTCCATCCCTCCCTCCCTCCCCTCCATCCCTCCCCTCCCATCCCCTCCATCCCCTCCCCTCCATCCCTCCCTCTCTTCCCTCCATCCCTCCCCTCCATCCCTCCATCCCTCCCCTCCATCCACCCCTCCCCTCCATCCCTCCCCTCCATCCATCCCTCCCCTCCATCCCTCCCCTCCATCCCTCCCCTCCATCCATCCCTCCCCTCCATCCCTCCCCTCCATCCCTCCCCTCCATCCATCCACAGATTCAGTGCATTTCAGTTCCAGGCCTCATGTCTGTCCATGGATCGTCACAGGGAGGCCCATAGTCCTACCAGCACTAATGACACATCACACTAACGTGATGAAGAATCAAGATGAACTCAACGATTCAATAATGATTCAATGAATCACTCAGGGAAAATAACTGCTCTTAGCCATGAAGATGTTGTGTGTCACCGGAACCACTTGAAGAACTGAACAGTCTGGATCTCATCCATTGACTGGTGGGAGGGGAAAGTCTATCTGTCAAGTAACTCAGTTACAATCCAGGTCTAGCTGCAGGTAGATTGGCTGTCAACACTGCAGTCCTACAGAGATATCTCCCTCTCTTCGCAGTCTGATTGATTCTTAGCTGATGTTGATGTAAATCTAATCCAACATTCAGGGGCCTGTTCCAATACTCAGTGGTGTAAAGTACTTAAGTCAAAATACTTGAAAGAGCGGGCCTCCCGGGTGGCGCAGTGGTCTAGGGCACTGCATCGCAGCGCTAGCTGTGCCACCAGAGACTCTGGGTTCGCGCTCAGGCTCTGTCGCAGCCGGCCGCGACCGGGCGCTCCGTGGGGCGACGCACAATTGTCTGGGTTAGGGAGGGTTTGGCCAGTAGGGATATCCTTGTCTCATCGCGCAGCAGCGACTCCTGTGGCGGGCCGGGCGCAGTGCACGCTGACCAGGTCGCCAGGTGTTTCCTCTGACACATTGGTGCGGCTGGCTTCCGGTTGGAGGCGCGCTGTGTTAAAGAAGCAGTGCGGCTTGGTTGGGTTGTGCTTCGGAGGACGCATGGCTTTCGACATTCGTCTCTCCCGAGCCCGTACGGGAGTTGTAGCGATGAGACAAGGTAGTAACTACTAACAATTGGATACCATGAAAAAGGGGGTAAAATTCACACACAAAAAAAATAAAAAATAAAAATACTTGAAAGTAAAAGTTGTTTTTTGGGGGTATCTGTACTTTACTTTACTATTTATATTTTTGACAACTTTTACTTCACTATATTCCGTAAGAAAATTATGTACTTTTTACTCCATACATTTTCCCTGACCCCAAAAGTACTCGTTACATTTTGAATGCTTAGCAGGACAGGAAAATGGTCTCATTCACACACTTATCAAGAGAACATCCCTGGTCATCCCTACTATCTTTGGTCTGGCGGACTCACTAAACACATGCTTAGTTTGTAAATTATGTCTGAGCGTTGGAGTGTGTCCCTGGCTCTCTGTAAAAACATTTGTTTTTAAATGATGCTGTCTGGTTTGCTTAATATCAGGATTTTTTAAATGATTTATATTTTTACTTTTGATATTTAAAACCAAATACTTTTAGACTTTTACTCAAGTAGTATTTTACTGTGTGACTGACTTTTATTTGAGTCATTAGTTATCTTTACTTTTACTCAAGTATGAAAATTGGGTACTTTTTCCACCACTGCCGATACTTTATGAATTCATCCTTATCTTCCTTTCTGATTCCCTTCCTTGTATTTGATCCAGGGGCTTGTTCTAATACTTTATAAATGCACAATTCCTTACCTGCTTTCACCTTTTCAAATGTGTTGGATCAGTGATAAGCTTACTCCCAGGAAGGGAGCAAGGTAGGATGCATTTGAAAGGTTTGAACTTGAACAGGGTCAATGTGGAGTAATATTATCTGACCTCTGACCTCTAACCCTCTGTAGACGATGGAGGACCGAGCGGTGCTGAAGGACATCCGTGCCCACAGGTGGTACCAGTTTAGGGTGAGCGCTGTCAACAGCCAAGGCACCCGCGGCTTCACCACCCCCAGCAAACACTTCTTCTCAACCAGAGGTAAGAGCACGACACCGGCAACCTTTCAACAGACTCGTTCTGGTCACCAAGTCGTCTTCACTAAGTTTTAACGAGATGAACGTCTTTGTCACAGAGTGCGAGCGTCGCAGCTCCACTATGACCGTTTTCCGTGATCTATTCAAAGTGCTTATCAAATCAAAATCACATCTTATTTGTCACATACACATGGTTAGCAGATGTTAATGCGAGTGTAGCGAAATGCTTGTGCTTCTAGTTCCGACAATGCAGTAATAACCAACGAGTAATCTAACAAAACAATTCCAGTGTAATCTAACCTATTCAAAGTGCTTATCCCGGTGTCATTCTGATACAATGTACACACACACACACACACACACACACACACACACACACACACACACACACACACACACACACACACACACACACACACACACACACACACACACACACACACACACACACACACACACACACACACACACACCCACGCAACACTCGGTCTCTGTGTGATCTGGCTTGCGCCGCCTGTCAGATGTTTTACGTGTTCTGAAGCGCTGGAGAGAGATGTTCTGTTCTGGCAGAAATAAACCCTTTCCACAGCTGCAGTAAACAAATGTTTCCGAGCCAGGAGGAGGTTTCTGTCCCTCTTGGCTGTCCTCTACACAGAAGATGAGATGTCAGCCCAGGTCAGCAGACAGGAACAACTTGATTTAATTTATTTATTCAGAGATGAATCCATCTCCTCCCTCCGATGTTTTGGAGGACAGGGCGCCCCGAATGCCCGACCGCTGTGAGGTGTGTGTGTGTGTGTGTGTGTGTGTGTGTGTGTGTGTGTGTGTGTGTGTGTGTGTGTGTGTGTGTGTGTGTGTGTGTGTGTGTGTGTGTGTGTGTGTGTGTGTGTGTGTGTGTGTGTGTGTGTGTTTGTGCGTGTGTGAGGTTGCGTGCATGTGTGTGTGCACACTCGTGTGTATGCACGTGTGTGTGTGTAATATATAAGTGGGTGCGCACGTATGTGTGTGTGTGTGCTGATTGGCATGTGCTAAATCCACACCCATTCTCCCTCTGAAGGAGCCCAAAAATATAATGGTTAGCAGACTGAGGTAATGGGAATCCAATGCCAGGAATGGCTCCAGCCAAAGTCATTTATTTGAGGAATTACCCGCATTTGGTGTGAGTTCATGAGGCGGAAAGAAAAATATGCTATCTGTGCTGGGCTGGCCGACAGTGTCCTTGGCCGGAGGGCCGACAGTGTCCTTGGCTGGGCTGGTCGACAGTGTCCTTGGCCGGAGGGCCGACAGTGTCCTTGGTTGGTGGGTCGACAACGTCCTTGGCTGGGCTGGCCGACAGTGTCCTTGGCTAG